>NW_010289286.1:0-22754 GCF_000700745.2 Antrostomus carolinensis
GGGGGTGGGGTGATTTTAATTCCTCATTTACATACTTCTAGGTTCCCTTGTTTAACTCGCTGGGATGTTCTTAGTGCGTTTGCTTAGTAAACGAGCTGGGGATGACGTCTCTCTAACCGTGCCTCTTGCTGCTTACTGACCTCGTACCTGCTTTTCCTCACCATCTGCGCGCAGAGAGATCTCCTCCAGCCCTGAAATCTCTCCCTCCTCTTTCCCGAGTCGGGAACGCTTTGCGCACTCAGGTCCTTCCCCGTCTCCCTCTCGCAGCATTTCTGTCCTCAGCGCAGCTGCATCTGCCCGAGCTCTGTTCTCCTGTCCGTGCGTGTCTGCAGTTGCCTCTCTGTGTGTTTCTGTGCTGCTTGGTTTTTTTCCCCTCGCTGTTCCAGTGGTTCTTCAGAAGGTCTTTGTCATCCTAGTTGGAAAAGCACTTCATGCTTCACCATGACAATCTGTGCTAAGTACACCTTCTCCATGCCAAGTATTTTAAAGAAAAAGAAGCCACAAGACAGATTAAGTGTTTGGAAAGTAACGGTTTCCTTGCCTCTCTGCTATTGCTGGAAACTGTTTTCACTTTCACACTGCAAGGTGTTTGCGCAAAAAAAAAATAAAAATAAAAAAAATCCTACAGCTGGGTCGATAATGTATTTTGTGTGTACACCAGAAATGCCACAGATCATTACATGAGCTTCAGGCTTGCACCCAGGTCACAGATGTGTTCTCCTCATTTCAAACATATCTATATTTCTGATATGATTTCTATTTCCTGGAGTTTGCATTTGTTTTTTAAGTTAATCGTTTTAGCCAAAACCTCGCCATGCTTTTCCTTGTTTTTCTGCTAACTTTGTCCATTTGTTCATTGGTGTTGCCCACTGTAATACCACCACTCACTTTTATTGCTCTTTTCTCTCTCTTATATTCCTCCTATGTCCAAAAAATGTGAAAAGTAAATCTCTGATTTTCTCAATTTACTTACTTTCAGCAGAGCTCAGCCAAAGTCACTAAGAAGGTTCTTGCTGAAAAAGAAAGCAGAGGAGGCTCAGCCTGAACTCTCCTTCTTTTTAAGCATTCAAAAGCATTTTATAAGCCATTGTCTCTTTTTTTTTTTTTTTCACAAACCAGCGCCGTGTGGCAAATTGTGCAGAATAGAAATGCCCATAATGAATGTATTTAGTACTGGGTCACGCTGATGAACATTCTGCCCCCATGAATAATACTGTTTTACAAGTTTGCAGCCCTTTCAAATTGCTGATCCCCAAACCCTATAGGCAAACTAGAAAAGCTAACACAAGCAACTGGGACTTTAGAAACCCATAGCCATCTGGCCTAAATCTCTAACAATCCAAGCCAATAATTATATCAGTTCAGGCTTTAGTGAACCCCTTTGCAAACACCAAAAGAGCAAAGAAAGGAATTAGTGGCCATTCTAAGTTCTGGTGGAGAGAATTCAAAGATAATCTAATTCCATTAGTTCATGGACAGCTTTTTTTTGCAGCTCTGGTAAATCTTCCTAAAACATTTTTCCAAAACACCAGTGTAAACTCTTTTCTGACAATAATTGGGGAAATAGGTTCAATTAAATGCTGTTCTTAGTGTCAATAAAACATATTTTGTTGATAAAAGAAGTCACTGCCCCTTTACATGATGGGTAGAGGAGATGAATAATTCATAGGAAAAATAATTTCACTGCTTAAAAGCTAAAATATGATATATAATCTTAAATGATAACGCGTTCTTCCAAGTAACTGTTTAGTACATTTAGATAAGCAGAATTTGCTTTATGCATTTTTTATCACATTCCGAATAGTAATTGCACTTCATCACATCGGTCTTTCTCAGAGACACACTCGGTGTATTAACAGACAGCAGGATACCTACAGATAGGCATTACAGCTCCTTTTTTCTTTTTCTCCCCTTTTCTTCTTTTTAATTTTGCAACTTCACCAGCCATGTTATATGTCATATTATCACTTAAGTCCACAGTCTTGCAACTAACCATTGACATTTATAATGATGATTTAAAATGTCATTGACACAATAGGCCTTGCCTGAATTATGAACGAAAATAAGGAAAAGGCTTGATTTTCTTTTTTTTCTTTTTTTTTTTCTTTTTTTTTCCTTTTTTTTTTTTTTTTTCACCTGGCATTCATTTGAACCTACAAGTGAGAAGGAACACATCTTGGGGTTGTTTGTTTAGATGCAGCAGTATTTAAGAGCGTGGCGCTCCTAGAAGTGATACTTCTATAGGGTGCTTACGAGCAATCGCGGTGCTCCCAAGGTTGATTCCTCCTGTATCCAGTGAAAGAGTTTTGTCTGAACATCTCTTAAACTCCAGTCCACCTTTGACATGGCAGACTTCCCTTACAAAGGAAGGGGAGAGTTCCACGTGCAGCCTGCAGACACTTCTTAGGGAGCGTGGTATTGTGAATGCTGTTAGGCACGTGAGTGGAGTGCTGCTGGCCTCCTGGAGAGGGATCTCAGTTATTCCCACCTAATACAGACCTATTCACCACAATGTCCTTCTCAAAAGTTGCATTCAGATTCTCCAGTGATGTACTTGAGGAAGACAAACAACCTGACTCCAAATAGCACTTCTATTTGCTTACAGTACTGCTTCAGAAACCACAGCTGCACAGCAGATTAATTAATTTTTCACTTAGCTGAAAGTAGGTTTATTTCTGTGGTCGATATACTTTAAAGTCTGGCTTGTTTCTCTGAGGAGTTTTATTGAGCTCTCAAGCACACATTTTCTTCTAAAAGTTACTGATCCCTGAGATGCAGAGTATATTTGCAAAACTTAGGTGACAGACAATTTTACTTTGAGGAACTATTTTGAGAAATAGTCCCTCAGCAGGGACAGGGGAGAAAGAAAAGAATTTTCTTAACAATGATAGAAGCACAGTGAAATTAGCACAGTGCTATTTGGTTCTTTCCCCTCCCTGCACACACATGCACTAAAATGAGGTTTTATTCACTCTCAGTATGATTTATTGCCTTATGTTGCATCATGTTACAAAATGTCATATGCACTATTGCTCCAGCACACAAGACTTAGCAAGATAAAATTTGATTTGACACCTGCGTAATGAATGTCAAAGACAAGTCTTCCTAAGTCAGAAGTGTATTTTAAAAGAACATTTCCATCACAATGAATGACAAAACTGGGGGGCTTCTCTCCCTCTATGCTTCTTCAACAAGATTTTTCCCCAAAGTAAAACTAGTGACAGAGCTTTCCCTGGTCTTTGTACTTCACATTTCCATCTGTTGCAGCTTGAGTTCAAAGTGAGCGAAGAACATTCTTGTAGGCAAATGAGTGTTGCTGTTTTATCCTCACTCCTGGACCCACAAATAAGCTGATCAAAGGTCAACATGATGCTGTTCAGTGGAGTAGGTGAAGGGAGGCTGTTATTTCACTCTGATTTTTTGTCCAGACAACCATATTCTAGAACTCATCACAAATTAATGCTGTATTTATCCAATCTACTATCTCATCAGTCACGCTTACACCCAATACCTTTTCCAGAACTGAGGTGCATCAGAGTCTGTATTACTTTAAGAGTTATGAAAAGCACAATGGGCCCTTGGATTATCAAATATGATCTCTGCATCAAAGTCTTCTTAATTAAGCCCAAATACTTTAGATAGAGAATGTATTTTAATCTGTGGAATACTAAACAGTGTACCTACATCAGGCTTCAGTTCCCTGGTTCACCTGAAAAGGCAGAGAACCAATAATCTAAAATGAGGTCGAGGATCGTGGCAGGTAAATCAGCTGGCTAAACATGAGCCAGCAGTGTGCCCAGGTGGCCAAGAAGCCCAGTGGCATCCGGGCCTGTATCAGAAACAGTGTGGCCAGCAGGACCAGGGACGTTATCTTACCCCTGTGCTTGGCACTGGGGAAGCCACACCTTGAGTACTGTGTTCAGTTTTGGATCCCTCACTACAAGAAGGACATGGAGGTGCTGAAACGTGTCCAGAGAAGGGCAACAAAGCTGGTGAAGGGTCCAGAACAATTCTTATGAGGAGCAGCTGAGGGAACTGAGTTTGTTTAGCCTGGAGAAAAGGAGGCTGAGGGGAGACCTTATCGCTCTCTACAACAACCTGAAAGGAGGGTGTAGAGAGATGGGGGTTGGTCTGTTCAACCAAGTAACAAGTGATAGGACAAGAGGAAATGGCCTCAAGTTGCACCAAGGGCAGTTTAGATTGGATATGAGGAAGAATTTCTTTACTGAAAGGGTTCTCAGGCATTGGAATGGGTTGCCCAAAGAAGCAGTGGAGTCCCTATCCCTGGAAGTATTTAAGAGTCCTCTAGACATAGTGCTTAGGGACATGGTTTAGATAGGGACTTGTCAGTGTGAGGTTAATGATTGGACTGGATGATCTTAAAGGTCTTTTCCAATCAAGGCAATTCCATGATTAGCAAAAAAAACCGCAAAAAAAACCAAAAAAATCCCCACAAACCCACACACAAAAAACGCCCCAAAACAACCACTTGATACTATCAGTCTTGACCTCTACAAAATCTACACCTTAATTATATACACATATTACCTTAAAAAAAAAATGCTGAAGATACCTGCCTAACAGTCCGAGCACTGCCCCTTCTATGCAGTGTCCAGCACGAGCAGTCTCAAAGGCCACTCTGCCACCTCAGAAACACCCAGGAAACAGTTGGTAATGGCAATAGCTCTATTGGGAAAAAGTATCTTCCTGCCCCAACAAACAGCCAGTGGAAGCCCTGGAACAAAAGGCCAGGTACCCAAAAGTAGGAAGAAACAGAGAAATTTAGTTCAGACCGCTGATCTACAGTTTTCACTTTTTCAACTTGCTTAAAAAAAATCCAGTTATTCATTAAAATACCTCAAACCACAAAATTCTATACACCTGCTGATGGGTGAGAAAATATTTTTTGTAAGTGAGTTCGAAATTAGATTTTATATGACCATCAGTCATCATGGCAAAGGGCAGGGGAGCAGATTTTCTGCTACATGAGTAAACTTCCATGGCAGTTTTGCAATGCAGCATTGTATATATAAACAGCGAGTTAAACCCATATGTGTTCCATGCATGGTAAGTATTGTACCTGATACTCAGTCTCTTTCTGAACCAATAAAATATTTATCGCTCAAAGTTTTGCCAAGTGCAAAAGAGAAAAATGCTTGAGACTTACGGTTTACTAAATCTCTATTAAAAACAAATGCCTGTAATATATCACTGGATGCTGTTGAATTATTTTGAGGATTAGTTAACGTGGCACAGTATATGATGGAAATTCTATTGTTTAATCACACTAATGCATTTGTCATTTTGTTTAGTTATTTCCTTGTAAAGCATGAAGTAGAATTTCTCTATTTGATAGCTGTTTACCCAAAATTGCCTTTAAGAGGCAATATGCACTGCAGCAAAATGAGGTTTTGAGTATTATGTACTCAAAAGGCATAAAAGGCACCTGTCAGAACTGTGGCACACTTCAATTCCACCACACCTAAGCCAACAAGGTTAACACTGCATGGCCCTGTTCCACTTCCTCACAAAGCCACCTAAAACCAGCTGGGGTCCTGTTCTGTACAACAGATGTAACTGCCCATTTCCTAATGCAGATGCTTCAGAGGACAGTGGCTATAACTTTCGGTCCATACAAAGTGGAACATGAGGAACAAAGATGCTCTGTCACCTTCTGTCTCCTAATGATGCAGCCACTGTGGGGCTGCAGTGGTCACCAGTGCAGTCAAGAGACCCTAGTCCCCTTTTTCCCTCTATCAGTATCTGTGCTCTTTGCCTGAGGTTTGCTGACCGGTTTTCAGCCTTACATGCTGGCGTACTTGTGTTGGATTTCCCACATCTGGTTTTATTCCAGATGTTAACAAATTAATATACTTCATGCACTGGAATTTGAAATACTTGACATGAATACATTTGAAAGCCTTTCTGTGTCGTACTCTACTGCTATTCTTCTTTGACAAACATCTTGCTCTTGTACCCTGCAACACACTAACTTAGGGTGTGATGATATTTTCAAGGCCACTCTTACTCTATACAGAGCAGAAGGAGCAGCTGCATTTGTGACACTTCTTTTCTTCAGAGAAGTGGGGATTTTGGAAGGGAAGGGTTTGAAGTTTGGTGTAGATGTGAATTTAGTCAGGGTTGCAATACATACTTAGTCAAATTACCAGCTCAACCCAAGCTTTTCATGGAACTATAACTTCATCCATTGCCCCTAGGAATTTAAAGAAAGGAGCATAATTGCTGTTTCAAGTGTCTTCAGACCAGACAAAGGTCACATTCAATCTTCCACTGACAACCTAAGCCAAATGATCCATATCCACTGGTGTACCTACAGCCAGCTGTTTGCAACCAACCTGCTCCAAAGATGTTGGACGCTCTTGTGAAGGGAAAGGGTCCATCATCTTTGGCAGAGACAGAGCTCAGCTGCGTGCAGCCACAGTGGAGCCAGAGGCAACTCCAGAGTTTTTAAAGGCACTTTTGGTTTCTTCTGACCCTGAGGCTGACAGGAAAAAACCCAATCTACAGGAGAATTTTGAACAGCTTCAGGGTCAGTTTAAATTGTCTTGAAGAGCACAAGCCTCACAGGAGTCCAAAGCTGTCCACAAAGTCTTGTGGCAAGAAAGGACACTGATCAGATTCCTCCAGAAATAGATGTTCTTGGGCAAACATTTCCTGGAAGGATCTGAACCTCTTTGTATTGCAGCATTTAGCAAGCTTGCATTAGAAAGGACTTTCATTAGGGGACCCTTAATGGCCTTTCTCTCTTCAAAACCTCAGGCACAATTCACCACTGGGCCCTCCTGTGAATAAGAACCAAATATGTTGTTTATTTTATTTTACAGTAAATATTTATACAACACTCCACGTGGGTATCTGCATTTTTTTATTCTTGATTTTTATGGGAAAAAAAAAAAAAGAATAAAAAAATGTGCTCCCTGCTTCAATGTCATGGGAAAACATGTGGAAATGTAAACCTGCTGTAGGAAGCAGGCACAGTGGGAGCTGTAATGGGAAAAAAAGACAGGCATGGTTTATCAGCAGAATATGTAACATACACTGAACATCCGGCTTCCCAAGTAAGTTGTTAGCAGTGCTCAATACAAATGTTTCTCTTTAAAGAATCAGATGTTCCTCTTTTTTTTTTTCTTTTTTTTTCTTTTTTTTTTTCCCAATAGCTGCAGTATGGTACAACTGGTGCCATAAAGTCATTGCAAGAGACAGCAAACAACTTTGTTATCATAATAGGCGCTTTTTTTTTGCCTCCTTCTTTTTTAAACAATGGCTCTAGCAGGTGGCATGTGGCTGAGACCGGGTCTATCACCATCTCCAGGGTGCCAAGACATCCCTCAAAGTTTCTGTGGGAGGAATTTGTTGGTGGGATTTGGATTGTAAAGGCACGTGAGCATCTGCTGCCTGCTCTGTCTCATTATCATTGACACAATTAGCCCCTGCAGCTCTCGGCCAGGCAGCCAGAGCAGGGACTCAATTTTCTTGCCTCTCTGACAATGCTCATTACCATTCATCTGAACGTATGGGTTCCTCTGCTTCCAAGTCCGGGCCAAGGGGCTGTGCAAAGAGATCACACAGAGAAATAGCAAACTGATATAATAGCTACTAACAGCCTAAAATCAACTCCCTTCCATACAGCACCACCGATAAACTTTCAGTATTAATAGTAATGGCTGTTGTACCTTCTGTGTAAGTCAGTGTATTCCTGAAAACCACATTCTATGGCTTTATGCCATCGCACACTTTCTGTAAGGAGCTTATATCCTTTTTCTGTGATTCAGGAGATATTATATAGCATTACTATTGTCCTTCCATACTCACAACCACTTGCAAAGTTGTGACACACTTTCCATTTCTTTTGCATTATGTACAGAAAAAGTCCATTTTCCACCTTTGATTTGATTTGGAAACCAGACTAAAAAGTGATATTTTGCTCCTTACAGTATCACGGAAAAGAGGATTTTGTTGACATCTTCCTCTGGCAGCCACAGCCTAAACAAAATGTTAGCACATATTTGCAGATAAAGACTTCACATTCCTCTAAATGTCCTCACCCCACATAAAACTGCAATTATTTTACATTTCCTTACAATGGATGCTGCATAATTCCCCCTTGCTGGCCTTATGTCCTTTTATTGCTACAAAGAACCCTTAGCCCATAAATGGAAAATTAGAGAAGTCGCACATTTTTCAAATAAATCACTGGGCTAAAAACAGAGAGGAGGGGAAGGAGAAAGGAGGAGAGAATTTAAACCGATCTGTCTCCTGAATACATGTCAAGGATCTCTGAACACAGAAAACAGAAGGGCTTCAAGGCCTGAACCTGTGATAATCTTGCAGTTTTCAAATGTTGCGTAGATAGCGATTTGTTGAAGACTTGCTGAAGAATATTAGATTAAAGCAGAAATATTTTTACCATATTTTCTAATATTTTCATCCTGCCTGAGACACAGCCTTTACTGGGTCTTCGTAGCACAAGAGGATGGAAAATATCACATGGAGCTGGGGACGAGGCAGGGGCATGACATTTGCTTGCAGATGTTTTTAAAACTCAAGGAAGTGTTATTGTTTCCATAAATCATTACTATAGGTTTATTTTCCTCAATTCCCTCGCTGTCTTCTTAAATAAACATAAGCTGGGCATCATCATCGCTCAGGCTAAAAAGAAAGAAGTGGTGGCATTTTAGTGAGCTTCACAAATTGATGACTGTCATGTTTTAATCCCAGGTTCCAAGCAGCACTGTGGAGAGAAGGGACAAGGGCCATCTCCCAAATGATGTCCAGAACCCACGCTTGTTTGCAGAACTGCCCCAATTCCCCTGGCTTTGTCATGGAAATGTGAACACTGAAAGAGAAGTCTATTATGTCAAATTACAAATTATATTATAGGGTTTTAAGTGATTGTTTGCTGACTGTTGTCACGCACATGTGGGTTGTTGGAAGTTGATGTAATCATTTTGGCAAATTTTAACCAGCAAGAATCAGCCGGGGTGAACTCTTAAATCAGCTGCTGTGGGGGTTCACATCGTGCAATTAATGGGTGAAAGACTAACACAGACACCCTTCAGAGTTAATTTACACAGACTCATTTCTGAAGCAGTGCATTATGTCTTAACTGTATGAAATGTATTGTGGACATATTAGCATTCATAAAATTAATTAGAAATCCATTAGTTCAAATGAAAGAGTTATATATATATATATATATATACACACACATATATATATATAGTTCTTTCATACTATATAATTTGATAGTTCTTCTGTACTATAAAATCCAACATTTTTATGGCCAGCAAAAAGATATTAGGTGTATAGGAAATATAGTAAAAATATGTGCTCTGTTTTTCTGGAGCCATTTGAATAAAGTTTTCTTCCATCAGAAAGATTTTTGTTTCAATCAGACATCAATTAAAATAAATTCACAAGACTATTCCAAAATAACCTTAACTTACTGGAATGCATTCCCTCACCAGGCTACATAAATATGGGTACACCCACATTTTTTCCCTAATTCTGTGGTCCAAAACATCTATGTGAGATCCTGGAACACTTTGGTATGATGTAATGAGGCAGCTGGCATTACTTTTTCATAAATTAACTAAAGCAGTAAATAGTAATACTACCACGACGGGAACTTAAAGAATAAACCAAGACACTTACATTCCTAATACAGTTGTGTAGACTTTTCCCTGAAATAAATTGTAGGGGTTATAAGTACGCACACATATATATATGTATTTGCACGTATTTATGCATACATAAATAACATACATAATATATATAACATTTTTAGAGTAACATGAATTTCAGTAAAAATAACTTTGAAATGAATCTTTTTAAGCTGCTTTTGCAGTTTTCAAGTATTTTTAATTGTTGTTTGTGGGTGTCTTTTCTTAGAGCATCTGTGTTGTTAAGATGTTGGTCTTTTGTCCTTCTGCAAACTTCTATCATAAAATGAAGCTATTAAGCAAATACAGAATAAATCAAGCAAAATAAATTTGGTGTATTGTTATCAGGATTATGTGTTACACAAATTCAGCTCCATGACAATGTGTAGCATTACTGCTAGGAATTGTTTTAGCCATCCTGTACTGTTTAAACACCAATTTTTTATATAGATTCTATAGCATAGTTCAGTATTTTTTTTTTTTTTTTAGTACTTTTTTGGTAAAGAAATGGTTCAACAGCCATCAATAAAAATCCTTCACAATTTGTCACTTGAATTCTAAAAGCTATAAAACCAAGTGATAAATGTACAAAGCGCATATTCAGAAAAACTCAGTGTTTTGATAAGTTTGATGGTTTTTGTTGTTAGTTTTGTTTTATGATCACTTTAGAGAAAACACCTGTGCTAAAAAACTAAACCACCTGTTTTAAACCAGTTAAATAATTTGTAACCTGCCATATGTGCTATGAAAGCTCACAGCATGTATTTCCTCAGGTGTGCTGTGGTTTGAAACTAAATCAGAGTGGTTACTTTTTCAACTGTGGAAACCTTTTTTCTTAAATTATTATTATTTTCATTAAGAATCACATCACCTCATTTATGGATGTCAAAGAACCTTTTCCTAAGCTGACTTTAACACCAGCTTTTGTTTACAGCTAGTGAAGATAAACTCCAATCTCTGTTGATCTGGGCATAAGAAGGATGAAGTCTGTTGACTCAGGTATCTACATGCACAGATGAGTTAATGGTTTAATTTCAGCCACAGTACATATCACTGAATCCAGATCAAGTTGAAATTCTCATAACTGCTCCTCAAGCTTTACTTCAGTTCATTAGTGTCTGACGGCTCAGGATGGTTTGATTTGCTTGTACCATTAGGAAGTTCACTGGACTTTCTCGGGCTTTGGTGGATGTAAAGGGCCATCTCTTTCTTACTGCTCAGTTAACTGGAGGAAGATTAAAACCTTGAGGCTAGAGAAGGAATTACTGTGTTTCTGGTTTGCCTGGACTGTATATATTAACCTACCCAAATTATCTTTTTTTTTTTTTTTTTTTTAAATAGATTTTCCATAATGGAAGAATTGTGAAATGAGTTTCATGGAGCTGAGCACCCTGGAGATTATTAGGTTTGTCACTGTATGTATACACAAATAGTGACAGAGAAAGAGAAAAGAAGGAAAGAGAGCACTTCTCTGACATCTCATCATTAATATTTTGTAGCACAACCAACCTACTGTAAAATCTATTTGCAAAATACAATAGTTTTATTATTTCTGGATTTTATTATGTGTGCTTTCTTCCTAACGTTGTAAAACCATGAAAGCCTAGTGTATTTTAAATCAAATACATGCACTGCATATTTAAAGTAAGAATCATAGCTACCCCAAGAGGAAAAAAAATAATAAAAGTCAGTCTTGAATTAAAGACCCATATAAATTTGCATATGAATCTTATAAAGTCAGCCTGACTTTATTAATAGACAAGTGCTATTATGTTATCTTTCTCCCATCCTTCCTAATAAAAATTCCCTCAATAAGTTACTTTTTGTTAAAAAAAACCAAAACAAAACAAAACAAAAAACCCCAAAAAACAACCCAACCAAAAAAACCCAACTACTTTTTGCAGCTTTCAGTTCTCAGGCTCCCAGTTGGTTCATCTACCTTACTACATGGCACGTATAATTTCTAAAGCTGACTCTGTGTTATCATGCAAAATTGCCCTCACCATATTTTTACCACTTATTACAGTGGTAAGAGACTAACAAGAAAAAAAAAATCCAAGCCTACAAACATGCAGCCTTAAAGTTATCTCTCAGTCCTAAGTGTTTTCCTTGACAGGGCCTGGCTTCCAAATGCTGTATGCTACAAAAGGCAAGTACAGTGCACATATATTGCCACCAGTATGATCTGAGATAGCTCCCAAAATTGATGGTTGAGTCAGTTCTTGCAGCAGTTCTTTCTGCTTTATCAAGTTAATGCTGAAGGGTCTGATACACTCAGTTATCATCTAACAATTTTAAAAAAATTACCCTTAAGATACCTGTTTCTGTAACTAATCAAACAGAGAAAGAAATAGGATTACATTCATTTGTTTGACTTATGGTTTGTGCTGGTTAAACAGTCCCTAAGAAGGAATATTTCTTTCCCAATTAATTAGACTTTTCTTTCCATCCAGTATGAATTTTCCCATATCCATTTATGTAACAAAAGTGAGTAATTAAAGCCACTGACCATTCCCTTAGCCAATCTATTTTGCTAAATTACTTCAGTGAATCACAGCTTCTTCTGTGGCTTATAGGGTTGTTATGGCAGAAAAGTGCTATGAGCAATTACTATGGCAGTAACAGAGAATAATACCTACACAGCTAGATATGGACATCTACCTTGACATGGAAAATCCATATGAAAAATCTATACATCAGTCTTGTCTTTGAGATTAGAAGATTTTTTTTTCTTTTTCTCATTATCATTGTATTTGATCTAGATGTCTTTCTCTCCTTTTTGCTTTATCAGATGAGTTGCTTTTGCTGCTTCTCTACTGCTCATTATGATTTGCTTTCTGAGACAGCTTAGAAGTAATTTATATATATGTATACATACATCAATACACGTACACCTGTCTAAAATTAAATAGATTCTTGATTGTTCCACAGAACCTCTTAAATTCAAAGTGTGTGCCACACTTGCAGCTTTCTCCCTTGTAATTTTGTCAGTGGAAAGGGGAGTAGATCCTTTGGTAAATGGGTAATTTCTGTAGTGAGCTTTATCAAGTCTAAAATTTTGATCTTGATATCATATATATTATGGGAAGCGAAGAGAGAATGGAGCATTGCAGTGCTGTTTTGTCTACTGTCTTTATAGCTACACAGGGAATTTGCTGTGTTCTGAATTCAGTGTACCTTTTTCAGGGCCAGTTAACAGGCAAATATAGTCCTCAGAGTATAAACAAAAAAAAAAAAAAAGAAAAAAAGAGAGACAACCAAGATACTGAGAAAGGATGTCATTTTTCATGACCCAGCACAGAGGAGCAGGGTGGTTCTGCTGACGCAGAGGACCATATGCTGGGAGCCAGAACATGTGGAGCTCATTAACTCCCATCCAAGTTATGAAAGTCTGAAGCAGGAAAGAGCAAGATTTGAATAGTCATATATTTGGGAAGAGAAAAAGAAAATATTTTGTTCAAAAGCTTTTTGTTTTGAGGAAAAGAAAGGAAAAGGAAAGGGTGAAGGAAGTAAGTTTACCAAGTCTAAATGTATTTTGTTAGCAGCATGAAATTCTTCTTCAAAAGACTGAAGAATCCGCACTTTGAGCTGAAATCTATTAGAGTGTATGAATCATGTCATATTCCTTGTACAGGAATCTGCCCATGACATGAGATTTATTTGTAGAATATATCAAGGTTCATCTTTTATTTACATGGGGAAACATGTCTATAGTTATATGTGCTTATAAGTATACATATGTATATATATATTTGTATATGCATGTGTATACATATCTATTATATACATACAAATAAAATTTGTCTTTCAAGTGGGAGACACATTTCAGGTCCTCATCTAAGGAAAAATGCGTAAAGTCATGAAGTTAAAATATTCATAGAAATACAGCTGCTTAAATGTTTCAGCATGGAGTCTTGTTTTGATCATAAAATGCTGTCAACCAACACGTTGGCATAAAAAAAAAAAATCAGACTTGATAAGTCAGCATTTTTTAAAAAATATATATCATTAAACTACTCCTGAATCTCTACATTTATGAGCAGCAGAAAAGCAGGGAACAAGCTTTAGTTGGAGCAGGTTTAGATCCAAATGGAAAAAAAAAGACACAGTGTGGAAATAACCTCAATGCCAAAATGCCTCACAAGGTGGCTGCAGCCAAGCAAGAACAAATGATCAGGAGAAATAGAGGACATTTAATGCTTCAGTGGCAGTAGTCGGTTTCCATCTCTTTAGTCCACATAATGGTTAACGCTGACAACACTCAGTTGTTTCATAAAGCTTATACTGCATAGGGAAAAACATCCTCAAAGTGGCCCAATGCCTTCTTGGCCAACCTGATGTTTGTCTTTGGAGTGATCCACTTGTGAAAACTCCCATTACTTAAACAGCAGCACAGTCTTTGTAGATCAATTATAAGAACCGATTCCTTTTAAAATTAAAGCAGGAGATTTTTTTTTCCTTTCATTTATAAAACCTTTACTTTTGAAAAATCAAGTATTTATACTCCAGATCAATTTAAAAAAAAATAATTTCATTATCATGATTCAAAACTAACTCCCACAGCTGAATCTTGTTCACGCTGCTCAGGTACTCACAGCCTCGCAGTGGCACTTCCATAACCTTTTTGAAAGTCTAATTTTTCTAGTTATATTTTTGTAAAACCTAATAGAGTATGACCCAGTTTCTCTATGT
Organism: Antrostomus carolinensis; assembly: GCF_000700745.2. NCBI lineage: Eukaryota > Metazoa > Chordata > Aves > Caprimulgiformes > Caprimulgidae > Antrostomus > Antrostomus carolinensis. The sequence goes on from NW_010289286.1 coordinate 14,376, forward strand.
ACGTGGGTGTGTTTAACCTCAAAAAATAGGTTGCCTGAAAGGAAAGTACCCTGCACACCTCCTTGACAAAAAAAGTGAATTCAATAAGACTTCATTTCCATCTATTGTACAGCCCAGCCAAGAACCCACTTGGATTCTGGTGGTGCCAAGGTGTTCAAACATCTCTCAATATTGTACACGTGTACTTACTCCACTTACATGGAAGTCACATACATGTACTTTTACTATACTTTTCAAACTCAACTTTTCAATGACACCTTATTGATTTGTAAGAGAGGCATCTGCCCTGAAAATCCACTTTGTTCCTATGTGGATGAGATGAATGGCAGATTTAAGAACAATAATTTCCTCAGAGAAAGACACACAGCAAGTGGAGAACATCTTGTGGATTTGAAGGCTTCTATTTTATTTCCTAGAAAAAATAATATGAGAAAATTAAAAAAAAAATAAGTACAAAGAAAAAGCAGGACATGAAATATATTGCTGGAACTGATTGAATTTGAAGTTGTTACACTAAGTTGGACCTTCCCCAATACACAGGTTATTAAGTATGCTCTTACCTCTTTGTGTTAAGTTCTGTTATAAAACAGTTTCTTGGTAAAACCTTGCTGGGTAAAATTTCATGGTGAATTATTTTCATTATTGTGTAAAATCAGAACAGATGCCAATGATGATTATGACGATAATAACAATAATTCAGTTCTTTCATTATATAAAAAACCCATTATATTGAGTGACTTGTCAATTTGGATTTTACCCTTGAAAACTCCTGACACAGTTGCTTGACTTAACATAAATGTTACTTCTGAACATTACTCTTCCTCACCTGAAATCACACTTATTTTTTGGTTATGTGATTTTACAAATTTGCTAAGAAAAATATAATCCATTGTTATTACCCTTTTTGGATATATGAATATATGTATACACATACACACATATATAATCAGCACTATATTGAAATTAATTTTTAAAAAGTTAAATTTTAAATTAAAATTAAGCCAATTACATTACATTTGTTTTGTAAGCTATTTTTCATTATTTTTTTAAGGAACTCCAATTTTGTCATTGGCAAACAGAAGAAGCTGTCATCTTTCTTTTCAAATGTTTATGCCCAAATTTTGCTCAAAAATCTTATTTTCTTTTAGCAGTCCCCAGCAATGGCATACAGTTTTGAAACAGTTACGAAAGGATGTGACCTCAACAGCAGATCAGATCCAAGGTGTGCTGGTTTTGGTTGGGATAGAGCTGATTTTCTTCACAGTAGCTGGTATGAGGCTGTGTTTTGGTTTTATGCTGAAAATAGTGTTGATAATAGGGAGATGTTTTCATTATTGCTGAGCAGTCCTTACACACAGTCAAGGCCTTTTCTGCTCCTCACCCCACCCCACCAGTGAGTGGGCTGGGGGTGCACAAGAAGCTGCAAGGGGGCACAGCTGGGACAGCTGACCCCAGCTGACCAAAAGGATATTCCAGTCTATATGATGCCATGTTCAGCATATAAAGATGGGGGAAGAAAAAGGAAGGGGGAGACATTCAGAGTGATGGCATCTGTCTTCCTGAGTAACCGTTAAACGTGATGGAGGCGTGTTGAACTGCAACTGAACACCTGCCTGCTGATGGGAAGGAGTGAATTAATTCATTGGTTTGGTTTGCTTGTGTGTGCAGCATTTGTTTTACTTATTAAACTGTCTTTATCTCAGCTCATGAGTTGTCTCACTTTTACCCTTCCCATTCTCTCCCTCACCTCAACCTGAAGTGGGAGCGGGGGTGAGCAAGCGGCTGTTTGGTGCTTGGCTGTTGGCTAGGGTTAAACCATGACACAAGGGCTATTTTCTTAGACATTATTGTGCCTATATTTGTATATGGAAAGGCTAAGTTCATTCATCCAGTCAGGAGGACATTTATGACAAAATCTATCCTGAATGGAACAATTTTGTCTATGTCAGAAACTTCTGCATATAGCATATAGGTGTATGTAGCAAATGTGGTTTTTGCACACTGACCTGTATTCCATAAGGGCTTTCTGGAGGGAGAAGCCATTTTATATTCAGTTTGGATTCACCTTGCTACAGATAGATGCAGATTGTGACATCTTACAGGAAATTTTTCCTTATTTTCTCTTCTCTGTTTATCAAAAGTAAAATAAATTCAGGCTGGAAAGATATATATCGCTCATGGGATTTGAAAGTTTATAAAAGCAGGAAAGAAATTTGCTTTTGCATTCTGGACACAGTGGAAGAGCTGGGAAAAATGTTTCAATGGTAGGAATGTGATTAGTATCCAAAGCCGCAGAGGATGTGCTTATTCTACATAGGTACAACTAAGTAGGAAAGGAATATTGCTCTAAATCTGCAAATCAAATTGAATACACAGCTTACTGCTATTAAATAACATCTCTGAAATTTCATTAAATAAAATAACGGACATGGCATATGAAGTCTAGTGGCTGGTTTAAGACTTAAGTATCACTGAGAAATCATTTGATCTATCCTGGAAATTTCAGAAGTAAAAGCAAGTTTGGGTGTAAGTTCAGACCCTTTACAGCCCGTTCGAACTGCTTTAGGGTGAAATTTGGATAAGATCTTGAATAGCCAAGCTGCAAAACAGTGAAAGCTGCTTGTGCCACTGAGCTGATGGGCTCAGTTTGAGTCAGGAGCAGGGATTTCAGCTCATCAGTTGCTGTGCCCTTCACCCCCTCCCCTTGGCCCTCTGGCCAACAAAGCAGTTCTCCAGTTGCAATCAGAGGAGGCAAAAGGACAAGCAAAAAAGGGAAAGGAGAAGAAGAGAGAGTGGACAGGAGAACCTTTCCAAATGCACGCAGCTTTCCTGAAGCCTGTTTGACTTATCTCAGTGGAGTGTGCATTGCGGGGAAAAAAACATGTCACTGCTCTAAAACTGTCTTTTCTAATTCAGTGCATCCATGTATTGTTATAAATCAGTTTCCCAGTCACTGAAAGATACAGAGACAAGAGAACAACTTTGACTGTTAGCTATCAACTCAGATAATGAAAACTTTCTTTCAGCATTAAGCCGCCAGTGTATGAAAAAAAAGACTAAAAATATAAATGAATGCCTGCATGTTTAGAAGGAAGCCTTTCCCAGGCAGCTCAGGTGCCTACATGCTCACGGGAGTCAGAAGTGTACATTCATCCCTGTTCTGACCTTTTAAAGGGAGTTTTAAAAATGTCTGGAATTCTGAGTTACAAATTGGATCCATTTACATTTCCATATTCTTAAATCCTAATTAAGAGTTTTGCTGACTGGCCAAACTGTAGGACAGTCCAGGATCCAAGCTGCCATGCTTGAGGTTAATTTATTATGATTTTGTCAGAGGTTAACATAGGACCATGTTGATAATGCTATATACCTTACACTTGAGAGTTATATTTCATAAGTTTTATATATATATGTAAACCTACATGTTTCTGCAGGTACACTGGCAATTTTACTACAAACCTATGCTATGATGAACTAAAGATTGAGATTATGTATAATAAATAGAAAGATAAGAATACTTGAATCACATTATTGTAATGCTGTACTTATTCCAAGATCAAACGTATAAAGGAAGGAAATTTTGAATGAGTAGAGTGGGTGTTTATTGACTCTGAGTAATGCTTCCTTCTTACATGTACCTCACCATGGTAAGTAGCCTGCTGTAAATGCTTGATCTTTCTAGATAAAGAGTTAAGAGTATTGAGGGCATATATGATCCACCAGCCTCACTTTGCCATAATAAACAAAATGCTATTATCCATGAAAATACCACCACATGAAAACAACAGATACTGTCTTCATATTCGCATCTCTGCATTTGGCAGCAAAGATATATTTTGCCACATGACTAAGTCTCAGGGCAGACAGCTTATTTATATAACTTCGGTTTACCAGTTTTCTTCATAAAGAATGAAACCTTTCTCTAAATGATAATCTTTTGACCTCTAAAAGGCTAGTGATTTACATCGCCACAAAGACAACAGATTGTATTTAAAAAGCTTTAAGACGCCATTTAAAGCATTTATGGTGAAACCTTGCTTCTAAAAATACGTTTGCTGCTCTAAGTTTGGACAGTTTTCTGAATAAAAAAAATACCTTTTATATGTTTTAAAATGAAGAATTTTCTCATGGTATAAATATATTTTACTCCAATCTGTGAAAAGCAGCTCAGAAAATATAGCTACAATTTCATAGTACCTGTTAGTAAAACAATGAGCAGCGAGCGCAGAGTGGGAGGAGAGGCAGGCTGCACGAGAAACCCGTGGATGTCTGATGGAAAAGAAAATGACATCTTTGATGTAAAAGCACTCTAACAATGTAAACTAGAAGGATGATGTACATAACCATTCTAGTGTAATGGACATGATTTTCACTTGGACAGATAAGATGTTATTTAGATTCTGTCATGAAATATAAGTCTTCATTTTCTTTATACATTCAAGTAACTAGATTTTCCACTCAGCAAAGCAGCGCAGTTAAGTGAATCAAAGGCAAAGCATCAGATGCTCTAAGTTTAAACATCCTCTCTCTTGTGGGGCTGTGTTACACTCGCTTTACTTAGGCAACTGGTTGTAGTAAATTTATTTCTAGGTATCTCAAGCACATAACTCCTTTTCTCACAATCATTTCTGGCTAAAAACTGGCCTGTGTTCCTGTTCATTAGCCTTTTGTGTTGGAGTGGGGAGGAGAAAGCAGGACCTTATATGGACCAACCTCTTTGTGCTAGCAGCCACTGCAAGCACTTTTTGAGTATGTGTGTGTGTAAGGGAAGTTGGTTCAGATTGGAACAGCATAAAGTCAAGAGTGGGTAATTTATTGCATGCAAATGTCAAGCTATCTTTTCTATATGGTTAAGAGCCTCATCCAAAGACCCTTGAAGTCAAGGGAGGTCTTGTCTGGCTGAAGTGTTATTCAGATTAGTCTAACAGAGAGGCTATCAGAGCATTTGTCATTACATAATAACCATCTAGAACGGATTTCTTTCACTTGCCCTTTTTCCTTTCGAAGGGAAGAGGTTGTTTAGATTCTGCTAGGAAATGCAAGGTTTCACTTTTTATGCATTAAAATAACTAGAATTTCAACTCATTGCATCACTTTATGAATAACAATCCTGGACATTTCCAGGACATGTTTTCTCCTCCAGCTGTCAAAATATTTAATGCTTTGAATGTCTGCAATTAGGCATTGCAGTTGAAAGTGCTACACTTTGTTTCTGCAGCTTTGGGAAGAAATGATACCTTGGTCCCACTGGGTCATCTAATAGCAGATTTCTGCAAGCTTCTGGGGTAAACTGGGACTATACTCAGGGTACTCAAAGCCCTAAGTGCTGTGATTTTTAAAAACATATTGAGGAGCTCTGGCTATTAGTTTACCTTACTCTGTTGGACATGTGGATTGAATTATCACTTTCGAGCTCCGGCTATGTCTTTTGGGAACAGGATATGAGCAGATGAAGAGAGGGAGAAATTCCTTGCCGGCTGGAAAGAAACAGTGGGTGCAGTCCTGGGGATTAGCAGTGTCTGAGTTTAAAACAAGAGAAGGTATGGGAAAGAGGAGAGCCTTCACTGAACTGTGGGTCATCTCCAGGATGTGCTTTGTGGTAGAAAACAGGCCTGGGGTGAAGGGAGCAGGAGAAGCATGCAGCGCTGCCTGGGTCGTAGCTGTCTGGATGCTTCAAGTGACCAGAAGAAAGAGGTCCCAGGATCAATGTTTTAGACCAGTGAACAGAGAGGAGCAGAAGCTGGAAGGGAAGCTGCAGGGGGGATCAATTAGCAGCCAGTGGTACAGGAAAGAGAGAGAAAAATCCCTGGAAGCAGCAGAACAGAGCCAGCCACCTGGCAGAACAGGGGAAGAAAGGACCTGATGAGAAGCTGCAGCTTCTTCCTTTGCTTTCCTGATGATTTGAGCTCAGAGCAGCAGCACAATTCTTGTGCAGATGCTTAACCAACAAAAAAGCATACTGAAGTCAGCAGACTACAAACCAGCCTAACAACATGGTATAATTTCTGCGTTCCTGACAGAGCTATCCTGGATGTTTTCAACTAATCACAGTTTTAGCAAAATGCGCTGTTTCACCTAAATTAAGACTGGAACCTGGTTCTCTCAACAAAACTTTAAATGAAAACTTGTCTGAAGACTAAGGTTCACCAGTAAATTTTGGCCACAGAAAGAACATCTGCTTTTGTTGTGCCTCATTTCTCAAAACATTTGAAAGATTTTGTTTCTATTTCATTTGTTTACCAAATGAAAGTAAATCACAATTCTCAAAAACTTTCACAAACGGGAATTTCTGAAGAAAGCCAAACAAATCCAGTTCCCAGGTCATAAAGACTAACTTTCAAAATCCTATTGTGTTCTGTCCATGCTGATGCTATGAAATCAGCACTATGTAGACATCAGTCAGTATGTGTGTAAATGAGTCACGGAAAGGAGTAGGGAAAACACAGCCATTCTCCTGTCTTCAGGTGAAAGACCTAATAAACAGCAGTGCATAAACTTGAAGAAGACTTTAAAAATCGATTACATCTGTGGAAGAGCTTCTGTAATTCATTTTCATATTGATTTAGCAGTACACAATATGTTTTGGCTATCACTAACCTAATTTCCCTAGACATGCACTCATATTCAGTAGTATGTTTTCTGCCAAAGCTGAAAAACAATCTCTCTGAGAGAGAAAAGAGAACAAAACTGTGGCCCTTAGTCCTTCATCTGGTTTGTGGGGCTTGTTGCAGCTTTATTTTAATGTATAATTTTCTTCTTTTTATTGTGAGAATTTCTCTGCCATACCTGCTATCATTTATTACTTTGGTGGTTGATTTCCTGATAATATTCAGTCAGCGAGTACTCTTGATATGATCTGTATAACAATATATGTGTTAGACTTACTTTTTTTAAATCTTCAAATACTGTACTCATTACCCAGAAGAGAGGCATGGATCATAGGAAGATACATTTGGGAGGAAATGTTTTAGGTAAAACTTGATATTAAGTTGTATAAAATCAATAACAGTTTATTTTTTAAATGTTTCTTAAAAGAAATGAGAATTAATCAGGTTCCTTGGCAGAGGTAAATGAAGTAATTTTACTGTGCAGTGATTTCTCACACAACAAAGGGAATTGGTAGAAATTTCAGAAATGCCTTAGCGAACTCTGAAATTCCAGCTTTCAAATGCAAGATTTTTGAAAGATTCTTAAATGTCCAATAATCTGAATGATCACTGCAGGCAACTTTGCAAGTACACTGAAATCAATGACTTAGGCACATAGACAAAATTTAACACTAGTCCAGCTGAATACTTAGACACTTAATACCTTTAAGGCTGCCTGTCAGCTTCATCTGTTATGAGAATACTTGCACGTGCTTTTGATAAATTTACATCCTATAACAGAATCAGATTAATTTCTGAACAATTTGATGAGTGGAGGACAGAAAGCAGATGTTATTGGTCTACTGTGATGTACTAAGTCAAAACTCCAATCCTCCCAGTGGACTGATATATGGGGGCAAATTATTTAAATGTAAGGACAAAGTCAGGATGGCTAATGCAAATGAGGAGCATTAGTCATAGACAAGACTGCGTCCAAAAAAGGTACACTCAGAAATATATGTGCTCAAATAAAAGTAACTGGAAAACCCTAAGATTTTTAAAGAATTGCTGCTAGAAAACCTTAGCTTTACAGCAAAAACTACAAATTAATCAGTCCAGGCCATAGGAATAATGCATGAGTGAGAAACATGAAATTTATATAAGATGGGGGGAGGCAAATCCAGCTGAACATGATATTGTGGTGAGGTAGAGAAAGTGAGATTTTGATTATTTGGACAAGAAAACAATCCTGAAGTTTATCTTTTTAACAAAGTGAATTCAAAACAGAGAAGAAAGTTTAGTTCGCCTTAGTATCTCTTTCTGAAAATAACTTGTATTATTAATAAAAGACTAGATTATATTCCCCTAAAGAGAAAGAAAGACTCCTGTATTCCAAGATGTGATATTAGAGCTGACACTTTCCCATATTGCAGCAACTTTTGAGGCTTTTATTTCAGGAAAATGTAAAAGTAGGATTAAAGGATAATTCTGGAGACAGGAAAAAGGGATAAGTAGCATAAGGAAGAAGTTATGAGGAACTTCTCTTTTATGCAGCATATTTTCTTTAGCAATACTCTTATATAGGGTTGGGGTTTTTTTCATTTGTGCAGTCAGCTGGTCAGCTATTTTCTTTCTGGAAATTCAGTATGTAAAGAATGAACAAAGGAGCAAGAAAACCTTGAAAAAATTATATGTTAGGGATTTATTTATTTTTTTTTTAATCAGGATATAATATATAAAGGAAATTATAAACTGAATTTAGTAACAAATAAATAAATAAATAAATAAATAA
>NW_010289287.1:0-15847 GCF_000700745.2 Antrostomus carolinensis
AGCTCTGGCCCAGCTCACACCAGGACAATAACATACATATATAATTGGTCTTCAAGTATATATGAGCTGGCTGCCAGGCTGAAGGAGCAGTACAGCTCGCTGCCACATGAGGGACAGATGAGGTCCCAGCCTTTTTCCCTGTGGCAAGAAGCAAAAAATGGGAAAAAAACCAAAAACCTTTTCCTATAGAGCATCCTTCTCTGGGCCACCACTGAGAATTGTTCAAGACAACAGTGGCCAGTGTTCTGGGATGCCACAGGATACGACCAGTGTTCGCTTGCAGAAGACGCATCTCAGAAACGCCATTTTACTCTGGCAGAATAATACTTCCTATGAGATGGACCTTCTGCTACCACAGGCTCACCACAGGACCTTCTGCTACCACAGAACAACGTGGCTTTGTGGCAGGCAAGCTGGTCAGGCAGATGGTCTGCTGCAGCTGGACAGCTGCTATGCTGGCACCTCTTCAAAGACCCCCCTGAAACCCAGTTTTTCCACCTTGGTTTCCAGTAGCCTAAATTGGTTCCTGTATTTAAAAAAAAAGAAAAAAAAGAAAAAAAAAAAGAAAGAAAACACTTCTTGCTGCTTTTGTCAGAAGATGACAGTGTGGCAGTGGTCTCCTCACCTCTGAAGACCAGGAGTCTCATTCTGCTTTGAATAACAGGTTCAGAAAATTTCATGCTTAAAAATGAGTCTTCTCTTTTTAAAAATGAATCACCTTGCATTAGAAAAGACAATAGTCACTGCTCAAAACCAGGATGCAGCTTCACAGTTTTGGACTTGGGTTTCTTAACTGAAATTCAGAGGGAAGCAATATGAACAAGGGAAACCTGGGAATGGAAAAAATGTGTTAAGAAGAAAGACAAGATTGAAATAGCAGGGAGTGCTTCAGGCCAGGGTAGGAGTGGAAGGCAGTGGCAGAGCCACATGGGGAGCCCAGGGCTGGACTAGGAGGAGAACTTGGGGCAGGAGTGCTGGTACGTCAAGCTTCCTGAAGAAAGGGAGGCTGAGGGGAGACCTTGTGGCTCTCTCCAATTCCCTGAAAGGAGGGTGGAGAGAGGTGGGGGTGGGTCTGTTCAATCAAGGAACAAGCAATAGAACATGAGGAAATGGCCTCAAGTTGCACCAGGGGAGGTTCAGATTGGATCTGAGGAAAAACTTCTTCACCGAAAGGGTAGTGAAGCATTGGAACGGGCTGTCCAGGGAGGTGGTGGAGTCACCTTCCCTGGTGGGATTTAACAGACAAGCAGACGAGGTGCTCAGGGACATGGGTTAGAGGTGAAATCGGCAGTGTTGGGTTTATGGTTGGACTCGATGATCTTAAAGGTCTTTTCCAACCACTATGATTCTGTGATTCTGTGATACGGAGCACGTACAGAGCTCGACATCCAAAACCCGTGAGGCAGTCACAGCAGAATTAACATAGATTCCAGGGACAAATCCAGAGGTAGCAAACTACAGAACACCTGCCTGTAGTGTGCTTCACACTAGCTCGCATTGCCATGAGGGAAAAGAGACGATAACGTTATTCATTTGAATGACTCAAGACAATAAAGCTGGTTAAAAAAATAAGAATCCAGCAAGACTGCAGTCCTCTGGAAGGATGCATGGGAATATCAAGACTGGCTTGTAAAATTGAGTATAATCCAGCTGAAGTGAAGAAAGGGAGACTTCTGAACAAGTTAAAACAGGCTGGTGGATCAAATTTCTTTTGTAAACTACTTTGAAAACTATCTGACATCTTACATTTAGAATTTTCTTATAATCTCTGAGATACACCATTCCAGAGTTATCATTTTCATTCTCTATAGTCTGGTTCATACAAAAAAAGCATTTTTAGAATATTAGAATATTAAACCTCACAACAAATGACATATGGGGAGGGTGTAAAGGAGATTTAGAAGAAAGAGTTGAAGAAGCTCAGTGTACTAGAGAACTGTTCCAGATGGTAGGCTAGTTTTAACCTAAGAAGCAGTGTGCTTGTCTAAAAGTCCAGTGGGAGCTGAGCAGACAAAGAGCAGCATGCAGATGAGGTCTTGAAATACTTCTGCAAGTTCAATGAATGGAAAAAATGGCCTCTAAAGGTCTGGTGCTGAGTCAAGAAAACTGCTGCTTGGGAAGGAGACAAAAGCAAAGGGAGACTTTGCATCTAAGGATGCGAGGAGTAAGAGATACTTAATGACTGATCACAGAGGACATGAGTAACGGTGTCAGACAAAAGCTACCAAACTAAACACAACATACAGCATATGAAAAAAAATACTTCCAAGGTGTCGAAGTAATGCAGCATTGGGTCATATAGCCAGTTTGATATAGATCTGGTGTGTTCAAAGTGATTTATTCCAGAAATAGTTAAGGAAACTTTCTGGTAGGGTTTGTGTATAGAAAAGAAAAATAATTTAAAAAATCACAAGTGAAATTTGATTGGATGTTCTTCAGTACCCAGTTCTACCTTTCTGTTTTAAGTAGGACTCCCACAAGCTCAGTGACTGGAGCAGTTCAGTCAACTACTGAGAGGACCTCACTGATGCACGAGTGGTTCAACACCACACTATATCTCCCAGTAACTCTTGCTCTGAAAGGTTATTTCAGTAAGTGGGTCAAGATAAACAGAGAAGCTGCTAGTAAGACTCCTAATTTGAACAAGGATAGCTCTGCACCAGCGGTAGCTATCAGAACTAGACTGTTAATGCCTCTTTTTCCAAAATAAATCCAGGGACAGTGTTTTCATCTATTTATGAGGCATCCTGTATATTTCTGGATCACAACCAGGAATTATTTTGTTCACATACCCAAGCTTTGTAACCATCAGGAAAGCAGTGACCTTTGATTTCAAACTCAGCAAACCATTTCATATTGGGCTATATTCATGCATACTCAGCCTGTGATTTCCTCAATAATAGTGTTCACTTATGGATGCCTAGCTGCCAGATGACTTAACTCTCCTTCCCTCCCTTGTACGTGACAATACTTTCCTCAAAGTAGCCATCACACTTTTAACTTGCTTGCTGAGGCATTGGTACAATCCCTCCTGCCTCTTGGCTTATGGAGGAAAATCAATTTTCATCCCTCAGAAGCAAGTGCAAGTCTCCAACTTCACATGCCAATGTGGACAACTGCAGCTGAAACCAAATCCAGATTAATTCACAGTTCCAGCCATTTCAGATTTATGCCGATACCTTCAGAGGTCAGAACATACAGGATTTATTGTTTTTAAGTGGAGAAATGTGACAGATCTTCCTTCAAATGAAAAAAGCAGTTTGTCAAACAAAGTTCACAAAAAGCAAATGAGATTCAGGGTGATAATGAGAATGTACTTCAAATTGAAATTAACTTGCAGTTTAATGGAACAGCAGGTATTAGAAAAGAATGGAAAACTCCTGTCGCTGCAGGATTTTAATGCTACAATAATTCTGCTTTTTCTTAAAGGGCAGCAATTCTGCCCTTTCTTAGATAACCCAGTTCAAAACAGATTATAACAGCAAGTTGGACGAACTAGCAGCCAAACTGCAATAAGAAAGATACAGAAAACGTGCATTTTCCCCACAGACACTCATTTAACACTGAAAATATTCCAAGCAGGTAGGAGAGAGAGGGAGGGGAGGGGGGAACTTACTGTACGGCTTCAGAGATGCACTGTACCCGTACTGCAGCAGCACAGGAGACACCGAGGAGTGAAAGAAGGGAAAAAGGCAGTACTCACCCAAAATATTAAATTGAAAAGGAACATCATGTATTTCAAACAACACAGGCAGCCTCTTGCCATGTTGCACTTCTTAAATTCTAAAAGGAAAACAAAGGATAGATCCAGGTAAAAGACCACGTATTTGCTGCCTTTGGGTGCACTGTATTTGTCACTTTTGACACCAGTTCCAGTCCCAACGCCAGTCCCGGTTCCGACCCCAGTGTGGCTCTGTGTGCGGGATCCAGTTGTACCATAGAAAGCTCCAGCAGTAAAACCTCGACCAAATTGCCTCCCTGAGGTAGAAGGTTTAGCAAAATCTGAGTCTTTGCTATCCAAAGATGGACTCCGGTGAATTGAAGAATCTTCACTACTTGACTTCTCCATGATCTCTCTTTTCACAGTTGTCAGATTTAATGTATAGCATCTCTCAGCATTAAACACCGTGCCTTGCAAACACCACAGCGTGATAAGAGCTGTCTGCGTTCTGCTTCTCTTTTTCTTTGCACAGAAACCGGATAATCACTGCAGAATTTATTCACTGCATTGTGGCTGGCTTTATTTTTTATAGCAATGTAGGCTGTACTCTGTCTATCTGTGGCACGGATTTATACATTAATATCCCATGCAAGGGCATGCTCATAATTTTATCTTGATGAATCAGTTCTGCAGAACTTCAATTTTTATTCCAAAGAGCTGTGAGCTCTTTTTCTCCTCTCCTAGTCTACAGTCCTCTAATCTATAGGCAGCAGATGGTCCTTGCATCCATTTCCAAAAAGCTTCTGCAGTACACCTGGGAGAGTCTCCTTGAGCCGGAGCGCTTCCCTGGCTCTCAGCTTCCCTCTCTGGGTCTCTCTGACTCTCTCACACGCTGGCTTTTTGCTTTCCACCCATTTGCAGTCTCTCATTCAGGAACCGGCTAGCAGAACGCGCTCCCGTGTTTCACTGCCGTTGCTGTGAAATAATCAGCAACTGCAACCGCTGGGCATTTATTTCCCACAGAAATCCCTGACCTAACTATCGAGTCATAAATCCACCCTCCTGCTTGCCCCTCCTCTCCGCTTTCCACCGGACCAGTTAGCAGCAGCCTTCTCCCCCAAGGGCACGCCTCCATGACATAATATCTTTAATAGGATTAGAATTACTCTTGACTATACAAGTGCACAACAGAAAATCTCTTTAAATGTCAAGTACTGTTTACGAGCAAGAACTGTGAGGTAGTGATACTCCTTCAATGCAATAAAATACTGGAAAAGTAGGGATTAGATAGGTGCTAACTTCTCCCTGCTCATTCAATTAAATGACTTTTTTTTTTTTTTCTAGTTTAAACAAATGCCATGGGACAAGGAACAGGAATCACCCAGCACCCAGCGCACGCTGAATAGGCGCATGTCTCAGTTCTGCATGCACAGAACGTGACGCCATCACCTGCAATATAATTAACCCTAACCAGAAAAGCAGACCTATCTCTTACAGAACCATCCCTCAATTCTTCAAACTCTTGAAATATAAGGATATCTGAACCTGCAGCTACTTACACGCGGCTTAACTAGTGTGTCAGAGATTGTTCATGCGGGCGGCAATAAGCCACCTTACACGGCAGGTAAGTCCATCAACTAGAAACACCGACCCAAATGCCACATTTCTTTTCCAGCTTGCAGCACAACATGCCAGCTGGGTCCCTGAAACAGAGAGGGCACGACTGTGCACATGTGCCTGTGTGTATGGGTGCAAGGGCCAGGAGGGGAGGAAGAGAAATACTTCAGGTCATGCCCGGTGCTTCCAAATTCGTCATTTTGTCGTAAGCTTAAAAGCAGCGTGCTGACAGTGCAAAGTGATACAGCTGATTCAAAATGCAGGTGTTTCTGTTCTTCCTGTCAAGAAAGGAAGTGTATCAGGAGACCACTACGAAACAAACACAGCAAGCAGGAAAAGCAAAAGTTACGCACGATTTTCAACTGACCTTTCCACATGATGATGCACATGATGATGCACTGTTAATTGTTTTATAAGGTCTCTTTGAAAAAAGGTAATATAACATTTATGCAATCTTCGATATTTATGAATATCTAAGAATCTATGATTTTCTGCCCAAAAACTCCTTAAAATTCTGTAATTTGCATGTAACAACATCAGAATCAACACTCTAAAGCAGTGCTGTACCTGCCTTGACTGGCTTTTTCAGGGAAAAGCTTCCTTCACCATAAAGTACTTCATACCACAAAATACTCAGGCTTTGTATGTGTAATATATTTTTCTCATCCCTTCTGCTCTAGAATAACATTTTAACAACAGGCAGACCCAAGCCTATATCAACAGTGTTTATTCACTTTGCTTTTCAAAAGTCATTTCAGAATTACCTGCATTAAATATGTCCATCAGAAAGGTGACTGTGAGATGATACTCAGTACTGTAGATGACAGCAGAAAAGGCTGCACGCAAAACACCCAAGTAAAAAAAACCCAACCAAACACCAAATAAAACTAAAACTAAAACTAAAAATGAAAATAAAAATTAAAATTAAAATTAAAAAAATTAGCAGTGACCAGAGTGGGTCATTTCTGTACACATCTATGGTACATGTACAAAATTCAAGCTGACCAGTCATCTAGAACCAACTCTCTCAGAAAAAAACACATGGAAGTGACTTGCAGGCCACGGTCAGGTACCTGCCTTGGACGCCAGAGCCTGCAGGATAAATTGCATTCAAACACAAGGCAAATGTCTGAGTAAGGTTTTAGAAGTCTGAAAAAAATCTTCTGTTTGAAAATTCACTTCCTGGCAGTGTAAAATTGTGCCATTGCAAGCCTGTGCTGCAGCTAGGTATTGCACTGGTTTCCACCTGTCACCCGAAATCCAGCTGTCAGCCAAAAAATTATGAGAATGGACAAGTAATTTAAAGCATTTTTTTACTGTTGCACCCATTGGTTTGCCATAAAATTTACATTGATACAGACTAGCTTCAGCAAAAAACAAAATGTGAAAATTAATGCAATATAAATAGTTGCCTTAGCTTCTCACATGAAGTTACATGACAGTAATCTCCATAAATTCAGTCTGAGTTTGTAAATAGTGCAAACATTTCTATTGGTCACTAAAAAAAAAAAAAAAAAGCAAAAGACACCCCACCACAGCTCTCCCTCCAAGCTCATTTTTTCCAAGTTTTCATTATTAGACCTTATTGAAGTTTGCTAGTTTTCTCTTTTTGTCTTCAAATACTACAGAACATCAGTTTTCTCTACCATTACTGCAATGCACCTTCCATTAAGAGCTCTCCACAACTGGTCTACATCTCAGTTTATACTTCAGAATGAAGAACCAAAGACACACAGCCAAGAGCCAGTTTCACAATCTAAAGCTGAGCAACGAGCCCCAAGGCAAACACAGTTCCAGACCAGCCTTTGCTCCCACTGTCTACAAAGGAAACAGATGATCCTCTTACAGTTATGCTGCTGCCACCAGGGACACTTTACAAGCTTCAGTAACCTTCCACCGCTTGAATTTGTGGCCACGGAGCAGCTTTACGGATTAGATGCCACTTACTCCTGCTGGAACTCTAACTTAGTATTTATAGAATCATAGAAACACAGACTGGTTTGGGTTGGGAGGTGCTGTTCAAGGCCATCTAGTCCAACCCCCCTGCAGTGAGCAGGGACATCTTCAACCAGATCAGGTTCCTCAGAGCCCCATCCAACCTGACCTTGAAAGTTTCCAGGGATGGGGCATCAACCACCTCTCTGGGCAACTTGGGCCAGGGTTTCACCACCCTCAGCATAAAAAAATGTCTTCCTTCTACCCAGTCTAAATTTCCCCTCTTTTAGTTTAAAACCATTTCTCTTTGTCCTATCACTACAGGCCCGGCTAAAAAGTCTGTCCCCATCTTTCTTATTGGGCCCATTTAAGTACTGGGAGGCCACTAGAAGGTCTCCCTGGAGCCTTCTCTTCTCCAGGCTGAACAGCCCCAACTCTCTCAGCCTGTCCTCACAGCAGAGCTGCTCCAACCCTCACATCATCCTCGTGGCCTCCTCTGGACCCGCTCCAGTAGCTCCATGTCCTTCTCCTGCTGGTGGCCCCAGAACTGGAGCAGACGGGCAGAATCCCCTCCCTCAACCTGCTGGCCACGCTTGTCTGGATGCAGCCCAGGACACGGTTATTGGCCTCTGGGGTGGGAGCGCACGTTGCCGGCTCATGTTGAGCTTCTCATCCACCAGCACCCCAAGTCCTTCTCCTCAGGTCTGCTCTCAACCCCTTTATCCCCCAGTCTGTGTTGATACCGATGATTGCCCTGATCCCAGTGCAGGACCTTTGACTTGGCCTTGTTGAACCTCAGGAGGTTCACACAGTCCCACTTCTTGAGTTTGTCCAGATCACATTTATGTAGCTCAGTTAATAAATCACACAGAACTGCTTATTTGCTGAAAAAAAATAAGCAGTGAAAAAGCTGTAACCAGTTCATCCTGTTTTGACCAGCCACTGCACTGAACTCTGCCTCTGACTGAGACTTCAGCAGCAGGTGTTGCTGCAAGGCCATTCAGCAGCACCTCACACTGGTCCCACCTGATAGTGTGACCTCAGCAAGGCAACAAACACACTTTGCTGCACTACAGATCTCAGGTGTGAAATAATCAGGGCGTGAAAAACATTCAAAAGCTCACTCTGTACTTCATTAATCTTAAATTAATGAATCATAGAAATTTGTTGCTGTGAGATGTCTCCACATCAAGAAAATCATTTCGGTTCAACACACAAATGCCTGGGACAAGGCAAGGAACATCAGTCCATCGCATCTAAATGGCTCAGCCAAGTATTAAGGGTAAGAATTTAGGCCACTTTCAGATACCAGGTATGAAAATGGATGTCACAGTGGGGGTAGCAGAAAATGGAAAGGAAGGGTGTTAGTAACAAGGACAAACAGCATAACCTGGTTCTCCTACTGAAGGAGGCAACAGTTTGCCATAGTCCTCAAAATACAGATCCCAACAACTTCAGTATTTATTGGAAGTCACAAAATATTTAATTTTTTTCTCATCCCTTAGTTTTATCTCATGATAACTTCAGTGCCAATTACACCCAGCTACAGTGCTCCTGAACCCCTCCGTTTGTTTCCACCTTCTTCAGCAGGCTTTGCATAACTGGCTTATGGAACCATGCTGCAGAACAGAGCAAAAGCTGATCCAGTTCATACATGTATCTTTAACCACATATTTATAAAGACATAATACATATATAAAACGTATTTCAGCGATAAATAAAAATTCCAAATCCATTTTACAAGATGGTCCCCTTAAATGACCTCGCTGACCCAGTGAGAGGGAGAGGGACTACAATAGGCAAGAACAGAGCAAACGCCAATGGCTGAGCAAAAATATCTTAAGCTTTTGTTATGGTCCCTCATGATTCGTGATTTAAAAATATGAGCTTTAGGAGTTTTTAAAAAGGGAAAATAAAAACTCCATGATTTACAAGCCATTTTACAACCCAGGATATATTTTTTACCTTGCAACCTCTATTATGTAGGATAGTGCTACTGTCGCCGTTTTAATACAGGGAACTCAAGGACCAAAACATTTGGTGAGGATGAATAGGAAGTTACTGGCACAGAGGCAAACTGAATCTGCACCTCACGTGGCTTCAGCTAGTATGGTAACCAGTGCACCATTCTCAAAATAATTAGTTTTAGAAATCATGAGGTTTTAGTAACCCTACCGCGTGACTTCAGAACAATACTGAGCCCTGCAGAGAGACACACAAATGCAAACACTATCAAGTGTTCAAGGGATATGGTTCTTAAATTCATTCTTTCCTTTTGAATGATACTGAACTCAATTATACCAACCTTCCTCAGGGTACATGAGGTAGACAAAGAACCGAGATTGTTGAGTATAAACTCAGGGACTACATCTTTCCAGTCATTGCTCTGGATCCTGGAAGGCCATGAGAAGAAGATACGGAACAAGAGCTGGAAAGAATAGCTTATGACTCTGGCATACAGTTGTATACAAATGAAAGGTCAGATTAAAAACAAAACAAAACAAAACAACACACCATTGATTTTGGAATAAGCTTAAAAAGAAAAGAGAAAAGAATGTCCAACAAAAGAGAACTGAAATTAGTATCACATGAGAGACAAAAACATGGAGTTCTCAGGACTTCCATGCTCCTGGTTCCACAACAAAGAGCATACAGACTCCAGCAAGTCAAAATACCTGGAGTTCCCAGGGCTCCCAAGGCTGCCAGATTTATAACCAAAAACCTGGATGCTCTGAGGGTTGTATCCCACATCCTGGGGCTTTCCAAGCTCCCAGTATGCAAGCTGTAAATCCAAAGCATTCTGCCTATCATGGGATTGGACAGAAACAAGGTAGGTTTCAAGGTCAACTTGGTATGGTAGACAAGTTTTGAAACCTGCCTGTGTTTTTCAGAACCAAGTATCCCATGCCATATTTTACCTTTGACACATTTCCGTTTTCCAACACAAAAAGTCTTCCATTACAAACAGACAGAACTACTGCAACTTCAGTTTGGGAGTCTCCAATCACTGATCAGAGCTTCTCACATTATTCAGAGCATATATGAAGAGCTTGTTTCTTATAAACACTAAAAATAACCACTACCAAGTGTTTAGAGAAGAGTGAAATGCATACTTAGATTCCCTATTAGCATGAGCAGCAGCCACTTCACAGAATCCCAGAATGGTGGGGGTTGGAAGGGAGCTCAGGAGATCATCCAGTCCAACCCCTCTGCCAAAGCAGGTTCCCTACAAGGTTGCACAGGAAAGTGTCCAGCTAGGTTTGAACATCTCCAGAGATGGAGACTCCACACCCTCTCTGGGCAGCCTGTCCCAGGGCTCTGGCACCCTCACAGATACCTTCAGAAATCACTACTTCCTTGGGCGCCTGATGGACAGCCAGACGACAGAGGAGGAGACTGGATTCACTAAGAAACAGACTTACTCATGGCTGGTACCTGTGATCTGACCTGTAAATGATTCTCTTCTAATGTTGTGTGAGAGAGGACAGAGACAAGCTCATGCTCTTCTCTCTTCACCCTGTAGCAGGACCAAGAGCGTCCAACAGGCATCATTTGACTCGCAGTTTCTCTTGCAAAAGAAAGTCACCTCCAGAGGCCAGTTAAAAGGATCTGGGACAGGTGAGTGTGCATACAGCCTAAGTTGGAAGGAAAACACAGATGCTCAGATGGGCTCTTAGAGGCTGGGCTCCACATTCTGGGACTCCACCAGCATGGCTGAAGAAAAGGAGGCCTGGCAAAGAGACAGGAGTGGGACAACACTACAGGATGCAGGAACTATGTGAAGGAGAACCTCTGAGAAGACACTGAGTTTGAGATCTATGGGGAAAGGATTTGTTCTTACAGGCATACGAATTGAGTGTCTAGCCACCTCAGTCCAACACCCACCTTCATCTGTCCTGACTTCACCCAGAGAAATCGCCTTTCTTGAAATTGTTATTGTAGAGGAAATGAATTAATCTGTTTCCTCTGACATGAGGGCACGAGCATAACACCTCATGGTTGTCTCACCATCAACACAGTAACACCCCTTGCCTCTCCAAGGCAAAAGGTAAAATTCTCATTGAAGGGCCTAAACTAACACTTTTGAGTTTAGACTTACATACACCAGTAAGAACATTTTATCCTTCTGACATGGGGCTGGAGGGATGATCAAGAAAAAAGGATCCTGTTATAAGACTTTCCACTAAGTCATTTGGTCCCTGGGATTTCCATTAAAAATAATTTACTGCCAACAGTGCATATGTGGATGAGATATCTCATTTAGGATTTCAAGCCAGAATAAGATTCTGTCTTGAAACCGTACAAAGGAATTTCTTGTAAACCATGTCAGAGACCTGACACTGTGATCAGATGCAGATGATGACTTGATATGTTAATGCACAGGAGACATGGGAGATGAGGGTCATAGTGCAATATAGGTTCCTGCAGCTAAGAAATTGCGATTATGTCACATTGTCATACCAGCTGTCCCTCAGGGGCCCTCAAAGAAAGAAAGCCTGAGCTTCCAAAATGACAGAAAAACATAACTGGATAAAAACCTACATTTAAACTTTTAAATCAAAACATTTGCACTAGCACTGGGGTCCTTTGGCATTTTGTTTCTGCTTTACAAACAACATGATAAACTACGCTACATATGAAAAAAGCCCTATAAAGATTATGTTAGAATTCAAATCATCATTGATATTTTCACCTTGAAGAACTAAAATCTAGAAAGTATTTTTATTGTTTGTTTCTGAGAAGCCTGGGAAGTCATAGTCATCTTGGGCTGGGCAATGTAGATATGGAGATCAAGTCAACCCATACAACAGACCACAGGCAGAAAACAAGACATTAATAGCTGGTTTTTAATACAATAACTACACTGGACTATTTTATATTTTTTTACAGTCCCAAAACTACCTTATCAACTCTCCCACTAGCAGGTGGGAGAAAATAGAAAATATGAGAACCAAGAGAACAGCATGTGCCCAAGCAGACAGGCCTATCCTGCCAGGCAGCAGACAGAACCAGAGGCTTTGGAACAGTCTGTTGATGGCTTTTAGCATAAGAATCTGTATCCCTTTTAATTACAGGGCATTTATCTCATCTTCCATAGCAATGAATACATTTTTCCATCTCCATCAACAGTTAATCCTCCTTAGATTCTGTGGAGAATTTAGCCCCAGTGAGTGAGGTTACATCTTACAGCAGTGCGTTCCATAGGTTCCATATGTTAAAAAACACAGCATCTTCCTCTTCTTTGCTGTCAGTATTAAGCCTTCCAGCTCCATCCTCTGTTTTGGCATTCATATTCATCCCATAATTCATCATTTTGTAATCCTCTATTACATCCCATGTCATTTGTCCTTCATTAATCTAAGCACTTATCTTTTCGGTGTCTCCTGTTATCGAAAACTCTCCGACTCTCTAGTAATTTCAATTAACCATCTTAGGGTTTCTTTCTAATCAGAAAGATCTGTTGAACCTGAATAACATAATTTTCATAAAGCTCAGAGCCTAACACGAAAATCCTTGTAGTTTAAACTCAGTATCTTACCTGTAGAAGGAAAGGAGCTTTTCTCACTACAACAGCATTAGTTTAATATCATTCCTTGTAAAATCATCAATAAACCCATCTTCAAGCCAGGGACTTCTTGTAAAGAAGCTAACATAACCCGAACCAAGCCTTGGCCATCAACGATGCAAATAAATATGTGGTACCAACTGCTGTCCCCTCCCAGCACACAAAAAAGCCTATGCAGAGATGTGCTTTTTACTGCTCACAGAGAAAACAAGATCAAGGGAGTAGAAAGCCGTCAACCACGGACTGGAAGGCAGCAAAATTGTATCCCTGATATCCCCAGGGGATGAAACATCACAAATCAGATCTCCAAAACCATGCTTTAAAAATTAAAGACCAAAAAAAAAGAAAGCAGAGGTGAGGAAGTGAGAAAGGTTCTTCTTATTTACCGCCTATTTTTTGTGCAGATAAGGTACATGATCTGAGTGCTTCTCTTTCACTCCCATTTTAAATGACAGTTCAGATTTTGATGTCTTCCCCATTGACTACAGATTAAAGAAAGCTAGCAGATAGCAGAGAGATGGCATCCCTTCTTCCTCCTCGACAGTGTAGAAGGACTTCATTAATACAAAACTCTTTTAACCCTCTCCAACATGTACAAGTCCCTCAAACAAAATCAGGTGGATATTCTTTAACCTCTGTCTTTCACCAGCAGTCTGCTGTTCCGAATTACCAGACAGCTGGTGCCTATGTATTAGAACTATTAAACTTCAAAACAAACAAATTGGAGAAAAAAAAAAAAAGCCCTTAAACATATGGCTCCACCTGAAGAAAGAATGAGAATGACGTGAGTATTAATTTTTAAAAGACAGCACACATCTCTGAAACCTCCTCAATTATGTCATGAAGGAACATTTCTAGGCACATTCCTTTCACTACTGAGTGAATTCCTTCATTGCTAAAATATTCATTTTTTTGGCACTTAAGCACAAACAGGTGTGATTCTGTGAATGGGGACATTTAAAACCACTGCAGGGCAGAGACACAGATGTCTACAATGGGCAGCAAACTTACACCATTATTTTAGGCTCCCTTCCCTATTAACTCATCATCAGCCCCAACCGCCAATTTAAGACATTGCTGAAAGTGATTGCCTTAATGGAGAGCGATCCCTTCAGAGATGTGTGAGTTATCAAAAGGCAGTTTATCAGCAGCATTTCCAAGCAAAACCTGATGCCAGGTTCCATCTACAGGTCAAACAGACACAGCTTTCATCATGGAGTCAAACTGCCAAATGAATTCAGTACCTGCCCAGAGTCAGTAGCCTCACAGCTGAAAGCTGACAGCAGAGTAGGCTGGGTTCAAGCCATAATACAAGGTTCTCCTCTGCCGGGCCCTCAACATGACCCAGGGTAGAAAAGTCTGGAAACAAGGGTGGGATCCAGCCTCTACAGCCATTCATTCAGTCCCCAGCCAAGTCCCAACACTCACTGAGGTCTACCAGCTGTGGTAACAAGCTACAATACCTAACAATTCACAGAATCACAGAATTGCCTAGACTGGAAAAGCTCTTTAAGATCATTGAGTCCAATCATTAACCTAACACTGACAAGTCCCCGACTAACCCATGTCACTCAGCACTATGTCTACACAACTCTGAAATCCCTCTAGGGATGGGGACTCCACCACTGCCCTGGGCAACCCCTTCCAATGACTGAGAACCCTTTCAGCAAAGAAATTCTTCCTCACATCCCATCTCAACTGCCCTTGGTGCAACTTGAGGCCATTTCCTCTTGTCCTGTCACTTGGTCCTTGGTTGAACAGACCCATCCCCACCTCTCTACACCCTCCTTCAAGGGACTTGGACAGAGCCAGAAGGTCTCCCCTCAGCCTCCTTTATTCCAGGATCATCAACCCCAGTTCCCTCAGCCGGGAACTCAGCACACTTGTGCTCCAGACCCTTCCCCAGCTCCGTTGCCCTTCTCTGGACACGCTCCAGCACCTCCATGTCCTTCTTGGAGTGAGTGGCCCAAAACTAAACCCACCACTTGAGCTGTGGCCTCACCAGTGCCCAGGACAGGGGGGAGAGAAATTCCCTGGTCCTGCTGGCCAGTGATTTGGTGGTAGTGCTGATACAGGCCAGGATGCCATTCAGCTGGCTATCAATCAACACCCCAAACTCCCTCCCTTGTCTTTCAAGGGAGACATTCGTGAACTCATGAGAAACAGTTTTTGAATAATTCAAGCAACTCAAACACACCTGAAGTGCCATTAACAGCAGTTCTCAAGTTCTGATCAAACCACAGCATAACAGCCACATTTCATCCCACTGGCTTGGGCTGAACTCTCTCCTATGCCTCCCAACAAACTTCCATAACATCTAGCCAGAGCAAAGTCCATGGACTCCTTCCTGTCTTGCTCTTTGGATTTATAAAAACAATCCTACCTGAGCAACTGCCCTTGCAATAAAGCTTCTCTACCCTCACAATAAAGCTTCTTGCATGTTGTGTGGTAACACTGTGGGACATGGTCAACTTCAACATTAAAAATAGGATGTGCCTGTAACGTAACAGTCATGCAATTAATGCTTTTTGCTTTGCCAACAACAACCGTCAGATTTAAATCCCGAGAGAAGGCAGATACTTTAGCCACCTGACTCATCTCACAAGAATGAGGGTAAATGATTCTCATCTATTCTGCATGAGATACAAGAAAGGATGTAAAAATGAAACCAAGGTAAACCTCTCACTGTAATCCAGCAAGTTTATGTGTCGCTGCTGCTATTCATGAGCTTTGTGATCAGTGTCAGCTCATATTAAAAGGGTGTGAGAGATTCAAAATGACAGAGGAGGAAAAGGGAAAAAAATCAGAATACAGCCTGACGTGAGCCTGTCTGTCAAGCCACAAAAAACCACGCAGCAGTTCAATTACCTGATTTACAGTAGGAGCTACTTAACTTTACAGTATATTAATTAAAGAGCTTTTGTAAAGGCAGAAGTATAATGACAAAACATAATTTTATGACCTTAGCCACATTGACGCTTGGTGAGAATGCTGTGTGCTAGCTGCAATACCAGGCATTCAGAGCCTAATATGGGGTGTAAAGAATGGATGCAAGCATGCTTGACTCT
>NW_010289287.1:15878-17396 GCF_000700745.2 Antrostomus carolinensis
TTTGAAAAAGTTTATTTGTACCATCAGTGTCTCTCAGAGATGACAAAACCAAGATACCTTTGCTTGGCAGCCAGAAACTAAGAACCTTGCAAAAAAATCCTCATAGTGGCGTCTGCAAGACAAAAAAAGTGGAGTTTGGAGGGGAAAACTCCTTGTGTCATTCAATCTGCTCTGATCTACTCAAGTGTGTAACAAGTACACAGTAGTTACAGTATGAAATATCAACTGGCCTTTAGAAGCAGCACTTTGTTAATTCATCACAGGCAGATATTTTCCATTTACAAATTAATTGGGATGCTGGCATTTTGTTTTAGGACCAACCAACACCGTTTCATGCTCTGCTGTGCAGATTGGTTCACAGAAATCTATCAAATACTTGGTCATAAATGCTTAGTAAATGCTGTGTACCCAGACAGGCTTTTAAACATGAACTAAACTAAAGACTTCCAAAATGCAATACCACATAAGGGTAGACAGTGCTAGTTTTGGTCCAAATATGCCTTGTAGGAGTCAAATTTGATGCCCATAGCAATGATACGCATATGATCTTTCTCTCCTCTCCTAGATGTCCAAGTCTAGACTAATTTCAAACCTAACCTAACTTACTGAAAAGGCCTTCCAGATTTCCTCCCTTCAGAAAAACAAGTTAACAGTCAACCTGCAACAATATAATCCATGTGGTAAGGTTTTGTTTGCTTTTGTTCGTGGTTTAACCCTATCATCTCTATAAAACAGACCTATACAGGTTTGGACATCAATGCCCCTAACATTCACTACTCTGCCCTTGTGAGGCCCCATCTGGAGTTTTGCATTCAGGCCTGGAGCCACCAACACAAGAACAATGTCGAGCTGTTGGAGGGGATCCAGAGGAGGCCAGGAAGATGATCAGAGGGCTGGAGCACCTCTCTGCTGAAGAAAGGTTGAGGGAGCTGGACTTGTTCAGCTTGGAGAAGAGAAGGCTCCAGGGAGACCTCACTGTGGCCTTCCAGGACTTGAAGGAAGCTTAGAAACAGGAGGGAGAGCGACTTTGTACATGGGCAGAGAGTGACAGGACAAGGGGAGATGGTTTTAAACTAAGAGAGGGGAGATTTAGGTGAGATATTAGGAGGAAATTTTTTGCCCAGAGGGTGGTGAGACACTGGCCCAGGTTGTCCAAAGAAGCTGTGGATGCCCCATCCCTGGAAACATTCAAGGCCAGGTTGGATGGGGCCCTGGGTTATGGACCAATTAAGCAATCTGGACATCCATAAATCTATGGGTCCAGATGGGATGCACCCGCAGGTGTTGAGGGAACTGGCTGAAGTCATAGCTAGACCACTCTCCATCACCTTTGGTAAGTCATGGGAAATGGGAGAGGTACCTGAGGATTGGAGGAAATGTCACTCCAGTCTTCAAAAAGGGCAAGAAGGGGGACCTGGGTAACTAGAGGCCGGTCAGCTTAACCTCCATTCCTGGGAAGGTGATGGAAGGACTGATCCTTGGTGCCATCTCAAGGATAAGAGGGTCATTAGGGGCAGT
>NW_010289288.1:0-16097 GCF_000700745.2 Antrostomus carolinensis
CAGGTCTGTCCCCAGCCTATACTGGAACAGATAAATGTGAAAGGTAAGTTTTTTAGGTCATTATAGATCAAGCCTGAAGAAAATAATAGATATCACAATTCTTATTCTAAATATCAGATTAAATGACTGCATTATAATTGAACTTACGAGAGATAGTAACAGCATTAAATCATCACAAAGTGCAGTGTCAGTAACAATGCTGGAACTTTTCCAAAATTTTATATAAATGCCTAGTATGACTTCAGAGGTCTATAAAAAATAAACATTTTTCACTTACATATTTAATGTAGAGAAAAGATGTGGATTGCACTCTGCTGTAGGGAAAATTTAGAATTCAAAGGTGATTTTTTTTTCTTTCCATTTCCTGAATTCTGTTGTAACAAAAATGCTTCCAGCTCTCTGTCACTCCTACTTCTGAGTTATGCTACATGCCAGAGACATGGTGAAACTTGTGTAGTTAATTAATAGAGAAAAACCTCTTCTGATGACAGTTCTGAAATGATAACCAGCTATATTTCTCAGAAAAATCATATCTACAATCTTCAGCTCATTCCAAATTAAATTGAAACCAGTACTTTGTCCAAGTTCTAAAATAACAATATTCAGGATGCCCTTCTGCTATCCTATCAACACTGTTGTGCCTGTGGAGGATTAGTGATCCATTTAGGCAGCACTCACCAAAAAATCGATTCCAAACAAGGAATTGAAGGGCATAGTCCCAAACTGGGGCCCACTCCACTCCTGTTTTGGCAGCAGCTGTAATACCACCTCCCATCAAAGCTTCTGCCTAGATACTATTGCAGGAAGGGGAGAGACGCTCAATAGGGTTGATGACTCCTTGGAAGGCATTATTATCTGATAGCACTTAGTAAAGTGGCTTTGAGGTTGCTCTAAACCCAACCAAGCTGACAAGACATCAGCTGCAGGTTTGGGGAATCACAGCAAGCTTGGCAGTTCTCTTATTCCCATCCATTCATTGTCAATGGAGACTGACCCCAGCAGACTAACCGACTCATGTTATATGAACTGTAAAGCTAAGGATTTTAGAAATCCCAGAGAAATTGTGAAGGGTGGAGAAAGAGAAGGGTTAAAAAGATGGTACTTTCAATCCTCTTTTTTTTTTTTTTTTTTTTTTTCAGAAAACAACTCTTGCACCTTTACTGAGAAGTAAGAGACTTTTTGTTTAAAGAAAAATGAGACATCTTCAACTGACAAGACACAGCCTGCACATGAAAGTCTATTGAATTATTGTGTTGTGTTCTACTGACAAAGAACTCTATAGATACTGATACGAATGTACATCCATTGTCCTACAATACAGTAGGAACTAGGAAAAGAAGATCTAAAAAAACCCCACTTCCTCAAAGTATGAAACATAATTCCATGCACAGAAAATATTCATCTTGGCCACATGGGACCATATGCCTGAACTCAGTAGCCTGGGTTAGTAACTACTCATCAGGCTTAGAAAACATATCTAAGGAGCCTTTTCCTTAGAAGAATATAGTACAGGAGAGAAGAAAAAGATGAAGAAGCAGCCCTCACTGTCATCAAACTACTTCAAATCCACTAGTTTTTATTTATTTAATTATTTTATTGCATTACATACAGATATTACAGCTCAAAATGTTATGGAGGGAAGGGACAAGAGATTAGGAAAAATATTTGGATGGAAAAATATTGAGAACCCAACTTCTTACAACTCTTACAAGCTTACAAAAAGGTAAGCTTTCTCAGCTTCCTTTTTGTCTTCTCTAGAATCATAAGAAGATATGGGAAAATAGCATGTAAAAGACCAACCTTCTACCTTAAGTAGAAAAAAAATGCCCAAAAAACCCCCCACCAGCAAGAAGATCCTGGGATAGCAAGACTTGGAGAACAATTTTGAGGAATTGAGAGGTTTGCATAAATCTCAGGAGAGCTTCTCAAATTTCAAGTGTTTATATGAACAAAATCTGGTCTCCAGAATTTAAAGTATACACCCTGAAACCTCAACTTCTGTGCTAAAAGTCATTGTATGGGTAAGAGGGAAGCAAACCTTTACAAAGTTATCTTTCTGCACTTATTCTTTAATGACTGAGTGTCAATTGGTTTTCCTCCTTGGTCCAAATACATTTTATATCTGAAAGCAGAATAAATTTCTCTACCATCACTACTATTGTTCAGCTTGTGGATCAAGTGAATCCACACAAGAGAATGGGTCCAGAAGAGGGGAATTGTTTCAAGAAAAGCACATTTAAACTGTATCTGGAGTTCAGAGGAGGGCAAAAGCGGAAGAAAACAGACATACTTCCAACCATTCAACAGGAAGACTCAAATCCCAGTCCCCTATGGGAAGCCAAACAGTTCAAAATAGACCAAGTAAACTTAATCTAAGCACTGCTTTTAAAGGTAGGCACTGAGTTTCACAATGTGCTTCCTCTGACATAATGGCTTAATTTTCCTATTCAACAGTGGAGTTGCTTAGTCTGGCAATTTTGTTATGGTATTCCTTTCATTTCTCCAGAGACATTTAAATGTACCATAACATTGCTGGTAATTTTCAGGAGAGAACTGACAATAAACATAGCTGCCTGGCTAAATGGAGCCCAAAGAATCAGGATTTCTGGGGAATGTGCCTGCACTGACATGGTGTAAAATTGCTTCACTTTTCACTGATAGCTATTTTATTTTTGATTCTTAGCTGATTGAGAACTTTTGCTTGCAACCTATCATATTTCAGTCATGCAGCAGCAACATTTTACAGAAAAATACCAAACTGAGAGTAAACCTAAGTGCAGATAGCTAGCTCCTCTAATTTTTAATATCAAACCTTGCATCTTCTGATGCTCCCAGAATCAAGCAGCTGCACAGGAATCTCAGCTTTGTAGTGTATAAAAGTGAGTTTCCAAGCTTTATAAAAGCACCAAGAAGCTGAAAATACATGGTAAGTCTACTTCACCTCCTCAAAGACACAAAAAAAAAATATATATTTAAAACCTCAAACACTCATCATGTGCTTTTTGGAGTAGTTGGGGGAGTCTACTACCTGGGGTTTCTTTTATATTTGACGTTGGCAGTGTCTGACCCATGTCCTGCAATTGCAGTGTCATAAGAAAAAAGCTCAGCACAAAAGAAGGCAGCAATGATTCCTAAGCTGCTAAGCCCATATCAAGTCAAATACACCTGCACATACCTTCTGAATTAGGGCTGTCTAGTCGCTAAGGTGAAGGACTAGAGGCACTTCTTTACAACACAATTTGGCATCATGTGAGAACCAGATTACCTCTGAGCACACTCACACAGTTCTCAGGGAACCTAGTTATCTGAGGTATGATACCAGCTGATGCAGCTGCCCAGCACCTGGACTGGAGTCAGACAGCACTTGCTTGGGTAGCCCCTGCTCCATTTCACAGTACACAGGCAGACTCAAGAATCACCATGAGAGTGGTGCTGATCTTACTATATTCGTTCAACTGCAGCATTTGTGAGTGCCACTGCACAATTCTCAGGGATAGGCGTAACGCTGTAATGAAAGATCTGCTGGCAGAATGCAGTTAAAATAACCTCTGAAGCATATTCCCAAATGCTTCACCACCAGACAGTTTCCCAAACCTAATCACTGTTGGAAACCTCTCTTCTTGATGAGAGGTCTGAAGAAGAAGGAAGATGTTCCTGAGGGACTACAAGAAGAATGGTTCAGAAAAAGAAAGTGGCTTTCCCAGCTGTTCAAGTAGCTTTGGTTCTTCTTAATGCAACTTTTATAATCACAGGCAAGAGTTTACAAACCCTGACCTTCATTTGAATAGATTTGGGTATTTAGTTTCCAGTCCCAATCCAAAGCTATTTACTGGCCTTCAGCAAGCTGAGCTTTCACCAAAGATGTTTTGTCCATAAAATAGGCACAAAATGTACATAAACCTCAGACATCTTTTTGTTAGCATTAATAAAACAATTTGAGATTCTAGAATAAAACACTAAGTAAAGTGCCATTCTACATTGTAACCCAGCCTTTCCATTAGATCATGCAGGGAGGGTCAGAAAAATCTTTTAGAGACCTTCCTTCCAAGGCAGAAAAATACTAAGATTTTTGCTAGGTTGCTGAGATAGCTCATAATTGCTACACAAAAAAAGTTTATCAGGTAGAGTGAGGATTAGCATTCATTTGGGAAACCACAGCAGCTGTAAGACTGGACTGCAAACTCTTTTTTCCCCTAGTTACTCCCTTTGATCCCTCCCTATTTCTAGAGCCTGGAGTATCTATCCTCTGCATAACATCCCAGAGACTGCAATGGTAATACCTCCATGCCATTGTACCTATTTTGCTATCAAAGAGAGTTCTGTCTTGCGTAATTATAGAATCAAGGAGATAAAAAAGCACAAGAGCAGAGGCAAGAGAGGAGTGTGTAAACAAATCCACTTAAATTTCTTCTTTTCCTTTTTCAGACATTGTCAGAGAATTCTACAAAGAAGGGTTATTTCTCATGGTTTTCAACTACACCTCCAATATCCCAGTAGCCACAAAGTAGAGCTCTTCACATATTTTTTGCAGCCTCAGAAAAATAACTCTGGATTTTTTTTTTCCTTAAAAACATTAAAGGAAAATTTTTAGCCTAAAAGATCTTTCACCTGATCAGAAAAGCATAGGCAGTGCTCAGCACAATATACAAAGAACAATAGGATACAGAAGTGCTTGTCTTTTGCAAAACAGTCAACGCAGAAGACAAGTAAAAGCAAGCTGTTACACACAGACCAGGGTCTGCACTTGCTGAATAGCTGCCAAAATAATTTATGCTGTCATGTGATCTGTCCTTATAATCAACAGTGAAGAAATGGGAGTAGGGGAACAGATGAAAAGTTTTAAATATAGCGGGTTTTTTCAACAGAAAAAATAATCAAGCAATCTAATGAAAAATCATAACTGTTATAAGGAGCAGACATTATCCTCCAAACAAGGAAAAGATTCTGGAAAACCAATAGTTCACAGAGATATTTTTTCCAGAAACTCTCACTTCATTATCCTCATAAAATCTTAAAATTTCTGAATTACCTTCAGACATTGTGAGTCTGTTTATTTCCAGCTGTAAGCTGTATAGAAGTGTACAGTGTTCAAAACTTGGAATTTATTAAAAAGTGGTTAACAACAATGTGAATTCCAGCCAGCTGAAAAGAAAAAGGAAGACTATTAAACTGGAAAATATTGTTATTTTGACTTCTCTCAGCATGGTAATTTCAGTCTGTTTATTTACAGAAACCTTAAAGAGTCGTGAACTAAAAAAGATTGGGCAGTGGTAATTCTGTCATCTATGCTCATCAGGAGAACAGAATTTTATTGGAGAATATACATCTTTCATGATTGTCACATAGTGCTGAACACTCACCTCCTTCTCTAACTTTTTTTTGGAGTGGGTAGTAAAGGGGAAGAAGGAGGAAGAAAACAGGAAGGGGGGAGGGAGGGGAAGTTTAGAGATTAAAATCACTTACCCTTTTGTTTAAATATACAGTGTGTGTACTTCCCAAGGGTAATGAGTTTACTAGGACAGCTTCAGCATAGGAATTATAAACCAGTTTTATAAATCCAACACTGGCATCATATAAACTTCCAGTTTGGTAGTACCTTCTTGGAACAAGATTTACATTAGAAATGTGGCAGTAAAGACCTGATAAATGGAGATTTTATTACTTAAAAATATTCTTTATGTTTATTAATAGGCCTGATCCTGCAGAGTAATGAGCACTTTCAATTGCATATAAATCCTCTTTTTTTTTTTTTTTACTTATTTTCTGAGGTTGTACATAAAAACAATATGGTTTCTTATCAAACTTGTCATAGTCCGATAATTGCTTAAAATATTATTTCTTCATTTCAGAGATAAGTGAATGCCGTAATTAATTATATTCTATACACAGCAACAGACTTAGATGTATCTTAAAAAGTCAGGTGGAGGTTAAAACTAAGATTCTCTAAACTGCAGGGCTTCCCCAAAGACATTCACGTGTACACATGCATTTTCTTTAGTACGGTTAATATTCTGTGAACTGTAGACTATATCATAAATAAAAGGAGAAAGTGTAATTAATGTTACTCTTGGAATCATAGCTTCAGCATTTTTTCACCATGTGACTTAACCCATTAGCTGGGGTTATGTCAGTTTTTGTAACCTACTTACATTCTTGTACATATCAGGAGGCATGCTTCTGTTATAATGTTTTTAAACAATTTTTACAGATAAAACCACAAAATATTTCCAGCTGAAAATTCTGTCTTACTTTTGTACTTTCTTTCTCATACTTTTACTCCATGAGGTTTTCTACCTTTTGTCCTAGAACTGCTCTAATCTATCTTTTTTGGGGAGCATGTTTTTGCTCTCAGTTTAACCTGCCTGTAACTTTTTTACCCTCATAATTCTCCTAATTTCCTTTCTATCCTAATCCTTGCTCTCCACTCAGCACAAGTGAGGCTGCACATGAAGTACTGTTTTCAGTGCTTGGTTTTCCAGTACAAGAGACATGGACATACTGGAGTGAGTCCAGCACAGGGCCACTAAGATGAAGAACGAACTGGAACATCTGTCAGATGAGGAGAAGCTGGGACTGTTAGCTTGGAGAAGGGAAAACTCAGGGGGCCCTTATCCATGTGTATAAATACCCCATAGGATGGAATGAAGAAGAGGGATAGGATATGAGGTGGCAGGCACAAATTAAAACACATCAAATCCCACCTATACACAGAAAAATACTTTTTTTACTGTGAGGACAGTCAGACACTAGCAGAGATTGCCTAGAGAGGCCGTGCAGTCTCTGTTCTCAGAGATGTTCAAAACCTAACTGGACACAGTCCTGGACAACCTGCTCTGACTGGCCCTGCTCTGAGCAGGGTTAGATTAGATGAGCTCAGGAGGTCCCTTCCCACCTATCACCTGATTCTGTAATCCTGTAACATGTTCTAATAAATTATACTAGTCTTTTCTTTCTCTGTCTTTTACTCCTCCCCATCTAATCTCCATGTCCCATCTTGATAGTCTGCTGCATTGCTCGTGATTTCCTGCAGTTTTCTATGGCCTTTTCCTACAGACTTTGTGAGTTACTCTGTTTAAAGCCTGGCTCCCTTGAAAGACCCACATGTAGCCCTTTTCTAAAAACTGAGGGGAAAATCTGTAGCTTTCTGACTCATTTGAGTCCTATAGTGCATGCCCTAAGCTTGAAATTATTAAACTGATTAAATATAAAATAAAACTGAAACCATTTCAAACATGCAGATCTCTCAACTTGAGGGTTCAGAGTTTAGAAACCAAGAAGGAAAATCTAAACTGGAATAATTTTAGGACTTGTACTTTGTGGAAAGAGAATCAGAAATTCCTGCTTCAGAGCCAAGGGTACAATCACTTCATTTGATATTACATACAGTCAGTGTGGGGACCTGCTTAAGCACTCAGCTCCTGGAGCAGACTGTGATAGTGGTTTTGCCTCTTCATCCCTTCACTCATACACAGAATCACTCACAAGGGTTCTCCCTGCCATGCCCTCCAGAGTCAGGCAGGAAAGTTCAGCTGTTTTGCTTTCATGTGGTTCAATAGTTCGAGCGTCTCAGCTGGAGCCAGAACTCTGCAAGAAAATTCATTCTTGCTGACAAATGACCTGAAAAAACAAGAAAGTCCTAATATTTTCACAGGAGAACCTGTACCCCATTAAATTTTACACCTCCTTTCCAGACTGAAAAGGCTAGAGGAGGTCAATTAACTTATCCCCTCCGAAATGAGCTTCTGCTTTTTATTTCACACAGTTTTATTATATAAGCAGGTGCTACCAGAAACCCCTGAGCAGATCCCTTGACCATTTCAGCTCATGTGCAATTGGTTTTAATCTGTTTCTACTCACTGGGTTGTCCAGAGACAGCAAACTTTCACCTTATTTTGAGATGCATTGTATCACTATGATTCTTTGCAATAATTTCCTCCTATTTTGTTTTCCTCTTCCTCTTTTTTTCCTCATCTCCACCTCTCTCTTTTCTGGGCATACCATTCAAAACTCTAAGGAATGTCTTCATCAACACTATCTTACTTTGTAACACCTTGTCAGACAGATCACTCCTCTTTGACTTGAGCATAGAGCAGTGAGTCTGAACAAGAAAAGTAAAGATACACAAGCTGGTGCAGAGCTGAAAATATTTACAGCAGCCTCCAAAGGGTACATAACATAAAATCAATTTAATTAAAACACTTAACGAAGGTAAGTATTTGTAGTATCCTGCTATTTTGGCACATACCAAGAGAAAAGAAGCAGCTGTGTGTGAATGCATGTTTGTGTGAATGTAGGTAGCTGCACATATCTGTGTGTGTGTGTATATGTGTGTGTGTGCGTAGTTAGCAGGAACAAGAGATCTCTTTGGTAATAGATTGACATACAGTACATCCCCCACAGTACACTTTACATTTATTACCAGATCTGCCAACAAACAAAAGATGATCTGTTAATCCTATCCTGATATTTGTCCTTGTTTTGGAACAGAGCAGTCCCTTCTACAAAGATGCACTCATAAATAATACAGAGCTTATCAGACAATGAAAGCTGAGGCTCCAAAGTAATTGATGAAGAAGAATAAATACTTTCTAATCAATATACATGCTAAATGCAATTCAACTGCAGATATTTTTCACCAGCAGCTCCAGAGAGAACACCATATAGAAAAGCTAGATCAATTTCCAGTGGATCATCAAAATAAAAATGAAACAAAAATAAAAACTTGAATGGCTCAGGAAAAAGTGTAAGTGGGTAAAAATCCATTTCATTATGGAGGAAAAGATGCTGCAAATAGAATTAATTTAATGAAGCATGATTTATAAGTAAGAAACAGCTAAGTATTTTCAGTGCTATAATACAAGTCGTAAAAAACTTCATTTCACATGCATGCAATATTTAAGATAAGTGCTTAGCTTCATGTAAAACCTGGTGAAAGTATTTTTGCTCTCACTGCAGAAGTATTATAAAACAAATTTTTTATTTTAGTTTTAGATAGAATATGCATAACATATGCATGTATTTATATTTGCACACATTTTTGCATTTCCTCTGTAGCTTGAACAAACAACACACAGGAAAAGTTGTTTGCATGTGTGTTTCCAAGCATGTAATTATGCTCAAAGCTGTTCGTTGCAGCATCAGAAAGCTGCATCCTCTGCTTTGTATCCACAGCTTCAGGTATGGTGCTGACAAGCTTAATGTCAGTTTTGTCACTTGGCCTTGTCAGTGACTCTAAGCTGATGGTAGATCATTGCCACATGGCCACACCACTCTCTAGGGGAGGAGGAGATATTAACTGTGTCAGCTTTGTTCTGCAGTATTAAATAAGGCAGTTTTATAAAGCAGGTGTTAGTCTGCTAAGAAATGGAATAGAAAGCAGAAATTAAGTACTAAAAAGCTCTGAAAAAGACTGTTTCTTGGGTGGATTCCCCTTGTCTGCGGGATGATGAAGAAGGCAGCCATACAATAATTATGTCACACTGCACAGTTGTAGGCACAGTGGTTTTATGATATATAACGTTATTAGGGTTGGACTCTGACATGGTAAATTATGGGGGAAATATTGGATTAGTCACAGTAAAAATGTCAAAAGCAACAGGAATTATAGTTAAAAAAAACCCACGTGAAGTTCTGTATGTGAAAAGTGTCTGAGGTCGTGTTAGCATTTTAGACCACCTGTGTCTACAATTAGTATTTATTTGTACAATATTCTTTATGGAACTATATTGATAAATAGAAGATAATATCCTATGCTAAAATAATACAATGTAAAATGTCAGTCTTGTCACAGAACTCTGCTTAGCTATAAGAAGCCTAAGAGGCAGAAATGTTCCTGCTAGATCCCTCCAACCCTTACAAGTTTCAAAGCTAGATCCCCGAGCCTGTGCAGCTGAGTCTTGGAATAGCTTTAGGGGTGCAAAGCGGACAGGAAAGTAGCACAAGACAGGGGAATTGCAACACAGACAGGAATTAATCTGGCTTTTCTACTCTCAGAACCAAAGTAGGAAGAGGAGTAGCCAGTCAGTGATCACTCATATCTTGGCTAGTCCTGAGGCTCACCTGGGTTACATATTAGGCCAAGCAGATATCCAGGGTCAAGGTCGTGCAAAAACACTTAAAGTACCATCTGTAGGGACTGAAACACAGACTGCAAAGAAAACAGAGCTAGAGATACACAACTCCTCTTTGGAAGATGAGCTACTTGTTAAGGGAGCCCATTAGTCATGCATGTCAGCTTCAACCATGTTTTGCCAGGGGCATTAACGGATAAACTAAACAGTTATTGCTGGAAGGAATCTATCTTCCTCTTGCTTACTATGTCCTGCTTTAAGATACCGCTTAGCAAATAAAAAGCATCACTAATTTAGCTTTTGGAGGAACAAGGAGGAAGAACAGCTGAATATGTGAATATTATGTAAGAGATAGCGCTTCCAACTCTTTCTGCCTTTTCATTACACAGATCACTATGAAATCTGTGTGATTGGGAGAATGCCTGTTCTCTGTGAAATACCCATGTCATCAATAACTTGACATCTACAATTTGAGTGGCCGCATATGGCAAAGTCAATGTTATGACAAGCCATTCTTGGGGTGGGAATACTAGTGATAAAAGATTTTACTTAAGTGGTAGGTAGCACTAGTAGCATTTATTGTATTAAAATCAGTTTAAGGTGTTTTTAAAGTCAAGTTAAAATGGGCAAACAAGGAACCTGATAGAATTAAATGTCTTTATTAAATGTCAAATATTTTTTTTTTTCCTTTATTGAAAAGGCATTAACTTCATTTAATCATCCTCACAAGAAAAATATTTAAAGGGCTTGGAGCTATCATGGTTTTGAAAAAAATACCTTTGAAGATAAAAAGTACTAAAAGATACTTGGAAATTAGGAGAATGCACTGGATCTGTAAGATCTTAGGACTATAATGTCTCACTTGTTTATTAAAACACCTAAATTTGGGGCTATTAGTAAAAATAAATTACTAATGCCTGAAACATACTAATATTTGAATGGCTTAGAAAACAGTACCATTGCTCTAAGGTGTTTATAAAGAAAAGGTGGTCAGAATGCCTTAAGATCTGTAAAAAGAAATTCTTGCATTGTTCTCACAAAAATAATTTTTTCAATGTTCTGTAAAGCTGATGCTCCCAAACTTAAAAAAATTATGGACCTATTACAGAGAACCTATGAGAATTTTAGGAACTCATTGACAAGTCTATCTCTTTCCTGGTTTTTGACCTTATATTACTCACAATAGAACCATCTACCTTTTTTGTAGGAAAAGAACTAGGGATTCATTCTCTAGTAGAAGCTGAATTGTTACACCATGACTGCAGGCAAAAACATGCCAAAGTTAGTGTGAGTGTCAGAGTTCAAAAAAAAACAGAGTGAGCATCTGAAAAGAAAAGAAGGAATGAAACAAATTTCCCTGTTGTTTCCAAGAAGAAAGTAGACCCTATATATCCTATCATAGTACAGCCTGCAAGGTGCATGCTATGTTATGCTTAAAATAAACACTGTCTTATACAGTTTGCAATGATTTTGTGCTTTTTATGCTTAAGTGCATCTGTTTGTTCATTCCATCTTTTTAAAGCACTGATTATTTGCCTAGAAATCATCTTCTTCAATATGCAGTAGCACCCTCCTCTTGATAATTATATGAAGACTTCTCACTCTCAGTCTTGATCCGAACAAAGTTAAAGGAGGACAATCAGTTCCTTCCCAACTTTCCCTCAAAAAGACTTTGTTTTTCTTTTACCATTGTTACTTGCAGATCTTTGCTATAGCAAAGACAAAAGACTAAAAGAGCAATAAATTATTAAATACTACTGCTACTACAACTAGCAATAGCAAAAAGCTAAAATGATCCCTTCCACAAGAGCCAAGGTAACTTTATTCTGCCCACTGGACTTCAAGAAACCTCTGAAGCTCAGAGCAGTGACATTGTCCACACCCCAAGCTCTCCAGGTTGTTATCTTCAGAAATGTCCACTGAATGACGCTGTAAACTGAAAAGGAATTGTGAAAAATGCATGCACAGACTGGTTCAGAGAACCTTTTTTAATAATAGGTGGGTTAGATATAACAAATGTGAGTGTATTAATCTTTCCTTCTGATAGGCACTGGGAGCTACGCAGGCCATAGGAAGGCTTCACACAGATTAAAATGAGAGAATCTCTGCATCTTTCTGTTATTCAGATACATACTCAAAAGTTTTATTTCTATTAGATCATTTTTCTTTGTCTAAAGCCTTCATTTTTACTTGGATTTGGAAGGTTTTTGAAAGTTATCTACAAGTATTTTCTGAGCTACTTTACTTGTTTTGCTACCTGCTTTTTACTCTGTTTAAAAGGAAAAAAAAAAAAATCCATGTCATTCCAGAAGGAGTAGATACACACAGAAAAATGTCAGAAATACGTGTTATATATGGTACAATACGTTTACCCAAAACAAACCTTTTTGTTGGTTTTGGGTTTGTTTTTTTTCCGCCTACAAATCACCTCCTCTTTATTAACCCATATATCCATACACTACACTTGAAGGAAGTTCTATCAAGTAAAGTCAGGATAAAATTGGAATACAGAGGTCAGCATTTGCTTAAAGGGATTTAATGTCATATGAGGAAAACTGGGAGTCAAATAATACAATTAGATAGATATAGGGAAACATGCCATAAGACAAAAGTGTAACAGAGGAGGATGTCAATATAGTTTTATTTGGTCAAGTAGAAGAATTCACACGAATAAGAACAGGGAATCTTCCTCCATCCCCACCACCCACCCTCAAAATTTCATTCCAGACCAAACTGCTGTTTTAAATGAAAAGCATATTTTCTCATCAAGATTTTTATATTACTATCAAGTTGTTTATCAAGTTCATTACTAATAAAAATATTTTGGAAAACTGCTGTTTCTGAAGGGTTGCCTGAAGCATTCTATTCCAGGATGCTTCAGGAATGCTGCCAGCTGCAAAACTACAATGAAAGCAAACTTCTGGCATGCCTGTACGTACCACAGAATTTTCTCCCTAGAGAAGCTGTTCAAGAACATGGTGTATTACAAAAGCAACACCACAAAGGCTGTGAAATCCAACTTTTCATTAAGTGCCTTCAGTGGGAGTTTTAGTCAAAAGTCTTCATGTATGATTTCTAGATTGTAGACAATTGTGTCTGCTGATTTTGATACATAATCTGAAGTTATATTTAACAAGTGTCCTTACTGGCAGTCATAATGCTATTTGGTAATTTAAGTGAGTATGTCTGAAACTATGAAATATCAAGTCAAAGTCCAAGGTACTAAAAAACACAAGTCAATAAGAAACATGACTGCATTTCTTCTTTATGGAACAATTGGTGGGAAGACTGTGATTTCATTTTTCTACATCTAAACATACTGTGAATGTAGTCTCTCTCAAAGACAAATGATATGGTTTTGATGTTCACCTCAATGCATCTGTGCTAGCTAGGTTTCTAGGCCAGAAAAAAATGAGCTGAAAAGTTTGAGAACAACAAGTTGTTTGAGATTTTTGCTACTTCCTATGTCTGAACTGTCTGATAAGATGAAGAGGAGCAAGCTTTCCTCAAAGTATTTTGGTATTTTATATCCAGATCCAAAGCACATGAGAGAATAAAGAAGAGAATAGAACATTAAAGATAATTATGTCTAAAGCTTTATGACTTTAGTCTCTGTTAAAGTAAATGTTGTACTTTTTCAAGAGTTGAAAAACATCATGTGTAACAAAGGTGTTGATACTTTGTCTTTTTTCCTAACATGAACTCTAATAGTTTTTAGAAGGTCCAAATATCTGTATGAAAAAAATTAAAATGGAGGGAAAATACAACCTCCCATTTGGCTTGATGTCATACAATCCCAATCTTTTGTGAGACTATAAGGCTGTATGTAAATTAAGTATGAGTATCTGTATGACCTGGGCAATGTTTCAAAGAGTTCTGAACTTACCTTCCATCAAGATCACTTTTGTATGCGCATCAACCTTGCATCTTGACAGATACTCTTGCTGCTACTTCTTCCTCCCCACTTACTATCACAATACATCTTATCTTGTTTTTTGCTTTTCTGTTAGCCAGTAGGAGTGCTTAATATTTTAGAAGGAGAACAAGAGAAGGAAACAAGAGTGGTTTTGGTTTTATTCCAACTAAAATCGAAAGCAGATTATCTTGTCCTATCAATCTGATACCTGTGTTATGGTATTCCACCATGACACTGTACCAGAAGCCTTTACGGGTGTCTGCCAAGTAGAAGAGAGTGCTGAAACAAGAGGGAGTAAGCCAGAGCTGCTTTCTTTCTCAGCCTGTTACTGGAATCCAGGTTGAAGTGGCATTGGGACATCAGGTCATCATCTCTCATGGCATGAGTCCCTTGAGTCTGTAGCTCTCTAAAAATTCATTCTTTTTTTATTCTATTTGTTACAATTGCCCCTTATGAAAGCTAGGATACAAAAATTTCTAGTCTTTTTCTGGCTGTCTGCTTATGTGCAGCTGTTCTGTAGACAGACATATATGCTATTCTATTTACTATGTAAAAGCATGATATGGCTCTGGAGCTGCTTCACTGAAAGAAAAAGAAAACAGTGTGGAAGGAAAGATAATTCTGTCTTCCTAATGCATTACCTACTGGTAACTCCAAATCATCATTATATAACATGATGACACCATTCAGGAAAAATCTGCAAATACCTTTTCTAGTTTCCATTCACCAGTTTGCCAAGACTCCCTACATAGACAGGTCTTAAGCTAAACAGGGGCTTATTAGTCAAATGTGGACTTACAGAGATAAAACACAAAATATCTTTCAGGTTTTTTTTTTCTGTTCAGCCATGAAACCTACAAGGTTACTTTTTAATATGCTCTGTTAACAAAGCCCTAAAATACAGGCTTTTAGCGTCCTTTACTATGAACAAGAATGTATGTATTTTCAATGGAAAAATAAATTTGATTAAGATTTTACTGAGAAACATATTTGAAATAGATTTTTATTAACAGTCAGCTCCAAAGTTAATCAGAGTGTTTCCACTGGCACTGGCTGATGTGACTATCCTCTGATTGCCTTCTGATTTGAGTTTGCTCATGGCTGCGTCTCAGACTTGTTACATAGATATTTTACATTTTAAACTCGGAACCTATGGCTTTGTTTTTCTGTAATTTGAGGCCAATGATACTCTGTAAAATACTTTGAGAGCTACTGATAAAAAATATCTTCAAAAAACAGTCACTATTGTGCTTGTGGCACATTATTTGCATTAATAGCTCCTAATATTCATTGCTTTGAATTATCCTATTTTTCTACAAATCCCCATTTATCTGAACCTTTTCACCTCCTATTGTTCCAAACAGCACCTTTGTGCCTTTGATGGTTCTAGTCATTATCAAAGATTCCCACTTCTAGTCAACTTCCTCATTGTTGATATGAAAATTTCCTTTCACATGAAAAATAAAAATCAGGAGGTTTTTTAAAAAAAGAAAATTTTACTGCAGGACTGCATTGATTGACACAGGCCTTGGAAGTTAGTTTAATTGATAAACTGAAACCTTTTTCCTGGGTTTGGTTTTTTTTTTTCAATTAATGTGTGTAATTATATGAATTTTAAGCATCCATTTAGGTAGACAAAAAAATATTTAAGACTTTAATCTATCCATACGGAAGTCACTAGGAGATTTGTGCTGATTTTACTGGTAACATGAATCTCATTCTGAAATTTTATCTGAATTTTATCTGAAAAACTTGGGTATTCACATTTCACAGACATAACATTTCCTCTGATTTCTGGTGTTCACTTTTCCCCTTCTTCTAGTTGCATCCTATTTTTTTCCACTCTGCACAACTCTGTAGGAAGGAAACAAGGAAATAACAAATTCTTTGTTTTCTAATTTCCAAAAGGGGTTTCTGTTAAGAAAATAACCTGTATTTTGGTATCTGCATAGCTTTGACCATCTTTTGAAGTAAGGATGGTTCTTCAGGGGACATATAAATGCATGCTTACACTGTGTGTTGGGTTGGTGGGGGGGGAAGAGAGGAAGGGGAGGGAAGAACAACTCCCCTGGCTCCAAGATGGAGCAAAGTGATTTGAGCCCAGGAAGAAG
>NW_010289289.1:0-43103 GCF_000700745.2 Antrostomus carolinensis
TCCTGCTGATGTTGTTTGATTTTACTATGAATGCAGAAATACTTACTGGATTGCAGTAATACTGGAGGTAGCGTTTAGGACGGTCTGTTGTGAAGCAGAAGAACATATTAAAATACCTTCTCTGAGACAGAGAGTAATTTTGTATTTGCACTTTTGGCCATCCAGGATAACCTGAACAACAGAAAGACTAAATATCCTTATGGAGGAACTGAATCACTCCAGTCAGAGGTACAACATCCTTCTCCAGCAGCAAGCACTGACTGAATGGCCTCAGTTAAGGTCTTCAGCTTTTAGGCTGATGAATAAAAGGAAGCATCATTTTCAGTTTCTTAAAACTAATTCACATTTTCCTCTAACCCAAATCTTTTGGCTGCAACTGTGTTTTTTGATTAATGGATTA
Source organism: Antrostomus carolinensis (assembly GCF_000700745.2). Taxonomy (NCBI): domain Eukaryota; kingdom Metazoa; phylum Chordata; class Aves; order Caprimulgiformes; family Caprimulgidae; genus Antrostomus; species Antrostomus carolinensis. The sequence goes on from NW_010289289.1 coordinate 401, forward strand.
ATGACAGAAAAAACCCACCTAGCTGTGGACTGCAGCACTGGGTCACAGTACATAAAGACATCCTGGATTCCTGTCCAGTGTCAATCCAACATCACTTCTCCCGCTTCATGGATTTCCAACCAATCTTGAGAGAAACTTAGCATGAAGCATTGCTGATTTCAGGGGATACGGTTACTAGCCTTAAGTGACCAGTACACTGCATTACAATGACTTCATTTTTCTAGAAAACGTAGGATAATGCAAACCTGTCAGATCAGTTGTGTATACAGTTCTTGTTATCTAATTCATAGTAGATACCTCTACTAACCTTATGCTTACTTAAGAGTCCATTGAAAAAGATGAGAAGTAAGGAACTGTCTCTTTTATCCATTTTTCTTTTCTCATCCAGTAGGACTCTGCTCAGCAATGAATAAACTTCAGAGAATTCCACATTTACTGAACTATTGAGCACTAATTCCAAAACCAATTAATTAAAACAAGGTCACATTGCATGAGGGAGTTTTCAATTACAGCTCATACGATTACTCAGAATGCCAGAAGAACTGTAGGTTTCCTTTCTCCTGGCTTTAAAATAAGGGGCTAGGTAGGCTGAATTTTTAGAGCACGTTTGGTATTTAGCCACAGAACTCTCACTGCCAGTAAATAGATTGCATGGTCATGTACCTACAAACGTAAAGGCATAAGAATATTATATTCCATTGAGAAGTTGTACTGTTCCATAGCACAGCTACCCCTGCAGACCCCAAAAAGGACTGATTTTTCTGGTTGCTGTCTGAACACTAAGGACAGCAGTTATTCTTTTAGTTGGTTTGGGTTTTTTTTTTCCCAAAGATATGAGGATACCAAGGGCAGGCAAAAATATAAGTCACGGTGCTGCTACATGTGGAGCTAGTGGAGTTCAGTGGAGGGTCACTAAGAAGACAAAGGATCTTGAGCATCTCTCCCATGAGGAAAGGATAAGAGAGCTGAAACTGTTCAGCCTGGATAAAAGAAGGCTCAAAGGGGATTTTATATATGTATATAAATATAAAAATTGGAAAAACATAGTCCTTAGTTCCTAAAAGAAAAATGTTTTATGATCAATAAATGGATGATTTTCTTTTATTTCCTCAAGAATGAGATACTTCATCCAGGTGGCTGCTTGAATCTTCTTAATCCAGTGCACTAAGGCTAGGAAAATCTGTACAAATGGGGGAGAACATATGCATGAAGTAGTATTTCCACAATTTCTGTTCTCTCTATAGAAATGAATGTGAAGTCGTAGAGGATTTTACTGGTATCCATTGCTAAGTAATAGCTAGCAGTGGTATCCACAACAGGTATATTTAAAACCAGAAAACCTTAAGTCCAAACAAGATATAGAAAGCTGTTTTCTAGTTATAATTTGCCTATTGAATTTGCTTAATTACTGTTGGGGCTCCATGGAATTATCTGGCATGCTAGAAAACATACCATGTATCTGTGGGAGTACTCGGGGATCCTGAGTTAATACTTTGATGCTGTGCCAACTTGTGTGCCTATACTGTGAGAATAAATCTTATGCTAACAAACGATGAGCCTAGTTCTACACTTATACACACACATCATTTTCATTGCTCTGGGTGTATCTGGGGGGAATAATTAGTCTTTAATTCTTTTAAATATATCGAAGTTCTCCTGCTATGCTGACGCTGCTGTTTAATAGCAGCTCAACATGGTGGAAATAGCCTGGTCACTGGGATGAAGGTGACACAAGCCCTTCAGTTCAAGGAGTTCAACAGAGGATGGCCAAAGGGGCCATTGCAACTGTTCGTAAGTCTGGGATTCCCTGAGATGGAGTAAGGCTGTGCTAATCGGGGCTGCCTGGCCTCTTCAGGCTGATGAGGCATGAAAACAGTTGGAACAGTAGCCAGGAGCCTTTCATAATTTTCGTTCTCCTTGGTAGAGATGATCTGCAGGGACAAAGATAAAAAATGAAGTCACTGCCTTCCATCTATGGTTTGTTTAAAAAATGTGTAATGAGTGTTTCTCCCTTGCTCCTGCTGTTTTGTGCTTGACATAATTCCTCTATAACCTATTAGATTTGCCAGACAGATGGTTCTTCCCTTATTAAAAAAGATACCCATGCTCCCTCCCATGGCAGAATTTGGCTTCAAAGTTGTTCTCCAGGATCAGTTTTCACAGAGTTTTCCCAGCTTCATTTTCTGTATGATATTATATGGGGGGAAGGGGGGAATATATAAGAAAGAAAAAAAAAATCATACAAGGAAGGTGATTCACTGCTCAGTGTTTGAAGCCTTCCTGACATGACAGAAGCTCACAACAGCAGAGGTAAATCTCAACCCAGCTATTTAGCTTGAGGTTGCCAGAAAGTTTTGTCCTCAGGTGGATCTGTGCAGCAGGAGGAAGCTCACAGGGTGGGTGAGCCTGAAAGCACTAGTTCATTGTACTTCCTTGTACTTATAGTAAAAAAGAAGGCAGCACCCCTCTGCTGCCAGTGCTTCTCCTTCTGTGTTCCTCCATGAATGAAAAAAATCTTCTAAGGAGTCTTCTCTGCTCTGCATGTATTCAGTCTTGGTTTTTGTTGAAGGCTTGAAGGCTTATATGTCAGGAGCCATAATTGTGACGTGCACTGGAACTACAATGCTTGCTGTGCTGACTATACATTTTGATTGCATGCTGACACTAATTTTTACTAGCTTACGTGTAATATTTCATCCATCAGGGCCTCAGTCCATCAGTTAATGTAACTAAGCAGAACTCTCTTGAAGTTGACCCAGTTTTGCCTGCTGACATATTGGCCCTTAGCTTTGTTATGCTTTCAGTACAACAGCGGTGGGAGCTGTGTTCTGCTCTAGCTTTTTTAATGATAAAAAAATTCTTCCAAAAAACTGTGTGTGCAGCCACAGGGAGATACCTCTCCTGTGGGTCCCAGCAAAGGCACAGGAACCAATAGAGAGTATGTATGAAGAGAGCTGCACTTCAAAATAACAATAAACTCCTTTACAAAAGGTCAGGTCTTGCTTCCATAGGGACCCTTCCACTTCTAGAACGTCCATTGGCTAGAAAACTATTTCCAAAACTGTATTATCAGGCTTTTAGGGAGGCAAGTTCAGGTACTTTTGCTACTCTTCTGCCTCATAGAATCATGGAATGATTTGAGTTGGAAGGAACCTTAAAGATCATCTAGTTCCAACCCCTCTGCCATGGCAGGGACACCTTCCACTAGAAGCCTCATCCAGCCTGGCCTTGAATGAACACTTCCAGGGAGGGGGCACCCACAACTTCTCTGGGCAACCTGTTCCATTGTCTCACCACCCTCACAGGAAAGAATTTATTCCTAATATCTCATCTAAACCTACCTTCTTCCAGTTTAAAGCCATTACCCCTTGTTCTGTCATTAACTGCCCTTATGAAAAGTCCCTCCCCAGCCTTTCTGTAGCCCCTTCAGGTACTGGAAGGCTGCTATAAGGTATCCCCAGAGCCTTCTCTTTTCCAGGCTGAACAACCCCAGCTCTCTCAGCCTGTCCTCATAGGAGAGGTGCACCACCCTTGGATCATCCTTGTGGCCTCCTCTGGACTCATTCTAACAGGTCTGTGTCTTTCTTGTCTATGCCCTCTTGACAAGGGCATTTTGATTAATGCTCACAGCTTACAAATATAGTTCTCCTGAGGGACATTATTTCCAACTTGCTAAATTATCTTTTTCGGAGAACAGAATGCTAGTGGGCAGCTGCCACCCAAGTCCTTCCCAATAACAGAGGCATCTGAAGGTAGAGACAAAGCAAGTTCTTCACTATTTAAGTAAAGCTGTATCTATATTTTAGTGGAGAGGCACAGAAGTAGGAGAAAAACTTTTATAGTTATCTTTGGTTTTATTTCCAGCAAATTCTCTGCTTTGTTAATATAAAAAGCCTCTTGAGATGCTTGCATATCTCTGCTAGCCTCTCAGCAGCTCCCATCCTCTATTTTCACTTCCGTGAAATGGAGTTTCATCAATATAAGCTTGTACTTCAGTCTGCTTTTCTGTATCAGGAATTTTATTCAGACTTAGATCTACCCTGGAAGGGCAACTGGTAAAGCTGATATTTAAAACACACTTGAAAGATTTTTTTTTTTCCCAGAGGATCAGAGAAAATAGATACTAAAATTGGTGACATTCCTAGAGCATAACCAGACAGAATTAGCCTTTGGCCAGACAGGTTAGTTGAATGTTGGGGGATTTGCCTCCAGATCAAGTTATCTAAACGTAGATGCTTTCATGCAAACTAGTTTGTCTATGACAATAAATTCAGATAAGTTCAAAGATAATTGGCTGGTACCATTTGAGACATCCATATGGGACCTTTGAAAGAATTGCATCCTCCTGGACAAGCAGCTGTAGGCTAGGCAGAAAGGCCTAGGACTGCTAAAAAGGCATTGGATACCTATGTTTAGGTGAGTTTGACTCAGACTGAATACAGTGTATGGATCCTGTTGTGAACCAACAGAGACTCAGCAAACCCCTACCTACACTGACATGTCTTACACTCGCCTAATAGCACCCCAGTACTTACCAACAAACTCTGTACTCACTGTAAGGCCAAGATTTAGTCTCAGTATATAGTCCATTAAAATATACACACTGGAAACCACAAATATCAGAGCAATCCAAGCAGCATATTGCTACTCCTCAAGGGCAACAAGGTTAGGGAAGATACTTAGTTTGAAGTGAATAACCTATCACTTCTGTTGATATGTCCTTGATATCAACAGGATATCAAGGACATATCAATGAGTCATGATTTTTATACGCATTTCTTTATCTTCTGGGATAGTTTTGTGTCCAGAAAAAAAACATATATTTCCACTCTTTTACTCCTTGCCCCAAATCAAAAAGAACATAAAAATTTCAGTCATAAAAATTCATCTCACCTAATACATGTATCTGAAATGTAGCTGTCAAAGGCAGTCACATTAATGTCCTATTATAGTCAATGAAATGTGATTTATCTCCTTTAGGACTGGTATCTATTATGAAAGAAGTTGTCCTCTGGACGTCCCTTTTTCTCTCTGTTGCTTATAAAAATAGTCTACAATGATAGCATGGTATAGCTAGCTAACTTTTATAATCTGAGCTAAAAGTCAGGCCTATTCAAATTGCATTACAGGATGAAACCAAAGATTAAATCCTGATCCCACTGAAAAAAAGGATAACTAAGAGTGCCATGCTCTGACTTACGGGGTTGAGAGCTCAAAAACCAGCAGCATCATTTGCTGCACCTGAATACAGGACTGACAGCCTGCAAGTAGCTTTCTGAGCACTGGTTTTGACACTGGTTTTGACTTCATCTGCATCTTGGGTAAAATGATTTCCTGATTTGACTATTGCCTGTGTTGTTACCGATTTCAAAAGTCCACTCTGAGATTACGTCCAAACTTGTAGCTCTCTGTGGATTAAAAGAATTATTTAAAGGTATTAAATTATCTTTAATTAAAATATTTTGTAATCACTTAAATTCTTTAATGTAGGACCATTATCATAATGCATTGTTAAAATTATTCTGCTGTGCAGCACTGCCATAAGATTAAGTGAGTAAAATGTTTTCCTTGTCTTATTCAGTTTAGAATTCCTTACTGTAAGTTAAAGAAAATCACAAGCTGGTCACAGTTCCTGTAAGAATGGGAATAGAAAAAATACAAACAAAACAAATGATAAGCCTATGTTATATGCCTGTGAGTGGGTTTAGGAGGTTGATGGAAATTATTTGACTTGAGTGATGAGGCTATGTGGGAGTCCAGTAAGAGATTTTTTTTTTTTGAAGTACAGAATTACAGCAATACTGGTTTGATTCTACTGAAAAACGTTTTCAATTTTTCTATTTTATTTCAATGTGAAAAGAGTAGCCCAGTAAGAGTGACTCTTAGTTTCTGGGGTTCTTTTTTCTCTTTGTCTCTTACTGCTTTGATGATGTGACAAATGCAATCTATATTCCTGAAAAACCACACATACATTTCGTAAATGAAATAGGGTATAGTTAAAGGTACATTTTTCCTTCCTGCAACCAAAAAACTGAGATGGTTTTTTTTAATGCAACTTCAGTATTTTAGAGGCACATAGGAACTGTTTAGAGGAGCAAAACAGCTGTCAGCACTTCGCTTTGCCATTGACAGGATGCTGGTTAGCCTATAATTTGTTGCTAATTAACTGATCTAAAATAGAGCCCTTTGTAACTAGTCCATCAGCAATCCATGAGGTTTGTGTTGTTCACATCTCTTTTAACTTTGGCAAAGGCGTACATTTCTGACCTTGATGTCTTGTTTGATTTGCATTTCTGTTTTGAGACTAACATTAATTACACTGTCAAAACAGATTTTATCGTTTACGTAACATGGGCTGCCTACAGACCTAAGTTTCCTCAATATGGAGGTAACGATTTACGCACCAAATGACTTGATTACAGTAATTCCTTTTATACTGTTCTTCTCCTGGGAGACTGTAGCATGTACTTAGACTTCAGCTTTTTCCAAATTTAGTGGCCACATTTCCACTTAATTGTTAGTTTCCTGTACAAAATCAGATAGATGTACAGAACCTAAACCTAAAAGGATCTACTCTGAATATTGAGCCTAACCTGATGCACACACAGATTTTTTTTTTTTTTAAACCCAACTCATCCAGTTAATTTTGCCTTACCCCAGTAAATTCTGATTGATGTTATGTGTCATGCTAATGATTTCAGTCTTTTTCTACAAGTGCTATATATTTTCTGTTTAGCAGAGAGATGTCAAAAACAGATGCTGCTTAAAAAATAGCATTTTATATAGGATTCATATGACAGCAGTGTCTCAGTGACATGCTAATTTGAAAAACTCTTTTTAAAAGTCATATATAAGAAACACAAATCTTGCCTATGTCAAGAGTATGTTATAATAATGGTCCAGATCTGGAGTTTGTGTGAAATGGTCTGATTCCACTGACTTCAATATCAGCAACTTCAGTGGGATTAACAGCATGGTCTAGCTCAGTGCCTAAATCTGCACAATCAATTTAAAAACTGCAAAAATAATGTGGGTTTGCTTTTAATACTTCTGTGGAGCTACAAAGGCACCTTGGGCCAAACTATTACTAGCTGCTATGTAGCAGCTCCAGCAGAAGGGATCAAGGAGCAGGAAATTAGGATTCAGTCATTAATACAGGCAAATTCCACGCAGGCGTGCTTTACCAGCCAACTCACAGGGGGTGTGAGGCAGAGGAGATGAAGCTCCTACCTTTCCAATGAACACAGGTGACAGAAGACAGGAAAGGTTATGTCCCAGTGCATACCAGAGTCCTACCAGGACAGAGCTTTTGGCTGGAGTTTATCTCACCCTTTTAAGCATCTCTAAATTAGGTGTCCTGATCTGAGCTGGTTGTCCTCAATTCTCTTTACAGTTGACAGAGAAAAGTAGGCACCTGCATAGGAAGATTCATTTCTTGATAAAATAAGCATCTAAGATGGGTGAGAATTGCCCCCAGAATTGCATATTTTTCTCCCAGTGATTCTAAAAGAGACAACTAACTTAGACTTGGATGACTGTTTTTTTAAGTGGTGTGAGATGAGATGGTTTCCCATGTATAGTTCTCAAATACTGTCTTGAGGGTATGATGTAATTCATTGTTACTAAAAGACCCTACTTAAAAAACTGTCACAAGATAAATGCAGCATTTTACGCCGATGGACTATGGCAACATGAGAACATCAATTAACATCTGACTTTAGAGTGTAACAGATATCCAGGTTTACTTACACATAACACAGGTAAAATGACCTGTCAGGAGAAAAAAGGTTAGAAAGTTATAACCTACCACCCAGACAATGCTTTGGGTTATGTAGTTTAAATAAAATGCAGCCCATCATATAACCTATGCTGATAAAACTTTCCTGGGTGTAAGCAATCTTTCCAAGGAAGTATCTCACAAAAATATCACCGTGAATATATCACTGTGTATATTCTTAGTCCCTAATCTGGAAAGCAAGAAACAGGGCTCTTTTCATGAATGTGCAAGGTCAAAAAGACTCTCTCTGTACTGAGAAACTACCTGGTGCCTTCACTGGCTAGGATTCACTCTGGAGGGCTGAATGAGAAAATGGAAGAAGCAGGAAGATAGTTTAAAGAATCTCTCTGGTTATGTCTGAGGGAAATCTTTCTAAGATTTGATTAAAAGAATTAATTTTAAACAAAATTATCTCTTGAATTTCAAGCACAGTGTGACATTGGTACGTTTTAATGACTATTTTTGCAAGGTTTGAATATTCTTACAGTTCAAAAAGCACCCTCATAACCTTACAAATGGAGAAACTCTTGAACATGGAAAGTCCTCAGAAATGAACGGATCTTTCACAAGCAAAGCAACAAACAAAGGTGTAGACTTATCCAGGGAGTAGCAAAGAAAAACGCTGGAGGAGCCTGGACTGTATGAGAACTTGTTCCTCACCTGCTCTACACTCACATAGAATCATAGAATCATAGAATGGTTTGGATTGGAAGGGACCTTAAAGATCATCTAGTCCCACCCCCCCTGCCATCAGCAGGGACACCTTCCACTAGACCAGGTTGCTCAAAGCCTCATCCAGCCTGGCCTTAAACACTCCCAGGGAGGGGGCATCCACAGCTTCCTTGGGCAGCCTGTTCCAGTGTCTGACCACCCTCACAGTGAAAATCTTCTTCCTAATATCTAATCTAAACCTCCCCTCTTTCAGTTTAAACCCATTTCCCCTTGTCTTGTCATTAGTTGCCCTTATGAAAAGTCCCTCCCCAGCTTTCCTGTAGGCCCCCTTCAGGTATTGGAAGGCTGCTATAAGATCTCCCCGGAGTCTTCTCTTTTTCAGGCTGAACAGCCCCAACTCTTTCAGCCTGTCTTCATAGGAGAGGTGCTCCAGCCCTCGGATCATCCTGGTGGCCCTTCTCTGGACTTGTTCTAACTGGTCCATATGTTGACTGGTCCACATACAGTTGATATTTCAATTTAAGTGCAAAGCGGGTGCATTTGAGAAGTCTTTCAAAAGACTTTATATCAGAAATAGTGTGGCCAGCAGGACTAGGGAGGTGATCGTCCTCCTGTACTCGTCACTGGTGAGGTCACACCTTGAGTGCTGTGTTCAGGTTTGGGTCCCTCACAACAAGAAGGACATGGAGGTACTGGAGTGTGTCCAGAGAAGGGCAACGAAGCTGGTGAAGTGTCTAGAGCACAAGTCTTATGAGGATCCGCTGAGGGAACTGAGGTTGTTAAGTCTGGAGAAAATAGGCTGAGAAAATACCCTATCACTCTCTACAACAAGCTGAATGAAGGTTGTCGCAAGGTAGGTCTCGGTCCATTCTCCCAAGTAACAAGCGATAGGACAAGAGGAAACGGGCTCAAGTTGCGCCAGAGAAGGTTTAGATTGGTTATTAGGAAAAAATTTCTTTACTGAAAGGGTTATTAGGCATTGGAACAGGCTGCCCAGGGCAGTGGTTGAGTTCCCATCCCTGGAGGTATTTAAAAGATATGTAGATGTGGTGCTCAGGGACATGGTTTAGAGGTGGACTTGTCAGTGTTAAGTTTACAGTTGGACTTGATGATCTTAAAGTTCTTTTTCAACCACAATGCGCATACAGCTCCAGCATTGAAAAGAGAAAGTGGACTCCAAATCACTGGTGTAGGTCTTTGAGATGGCCTGATGGCACACATCGAAAACAGCAGACTTGGATCCAAACAGACTTATTTACCTTAACCTTTTCCCCTCATTCTAGCTGATAACTTTTTCTTAATTAAGTAGTCAGAGGCTACACATGTCAAAAATAAGCATTTATAAATCATCTTGTTATGGCTGAACTTTAAAAGTATTACTGATCCAAGAAGGAAACCCTTTTCTGACTTTTCAGAATTTCACTTTAGGAAAAGCCAAATTTGCTTTGTAAAAATTAAACTGGCCTGTTTGACACTACATTCTCCTTTTAATTTAATTTGGCATTGGAGACCAGTGTACAATGGAAGTTGACAATAGACATATTTAAAAAGATGTGTCCCAACATCCTCTCTTTTAAATAGGGACTTGTATTCTTATTTTTGACATCCATGACTTGGTAGAAAGATCATAGAATCATAGAATCATAGAATGGTTTGGGTTGGAAGGGACCTTAAAGATCATCCAGTTCCAACCCCCCTGCCATGAGCAGGGACACCTTACACTAGATCAGGTTACTCAAAGCCTCATCCACCCTGGTCTTAAACACTTCCAGGGAGGGGGCATCTACAACCTCTTTGGGCAACCTGTTCCAGTGTCTCACCACCCTCATACTAAAGAACTTCTTCCTAATATCTAATCTAAACCTACCCTCTTTCAGTTTAAAGCCATTCCCCCTAGTTCTGTCATTAACTGCCCTAACGAAAAGTCCCTCCCCAGCTTTCTTATAGGCCCCCTTCAGGTATTGGAAGGCCGCTATAAGATCTCCCCGGAGCCTTCTCTTCTCCAGGCTGAACAGCCCCAGCTCTTTCAGCCTGTCTTCATAGGAGAGGTGTTCCAGCCCTCGGATCATCCTCGTGGCCCTCTTCTGGACCTGTTCTAACAGATCCATGTCCCTCATCATCAGAGATGATCATCAGAGCTCTTCTTTTTGTGGGAAATAAACTCTTTTAGTGGCTGTGATTTTTTTTAATCAAAAGTCTCCTTTGATTTCTCAATGGGTTTTTAATGTTCATCATTCTTTGTTTTGAGGAGTAACTGTTATGCATCCATAGGTACATTTTTATTTTAAGAGTAGCTCAGAGGTCCTGATGATCATGATGGAGCATAGTGAAGAGATTTCAGGGCATTTCAAAACAGTCATTTTAGCTGGGACTCTCAAATCCTTTGGCTAAAACAGTGTCCATGATGGTCAAAAGACTGTACCAAAAACTGAGTACTCTTTTCGTACAGGATTAGATTTAATTGTGGCCTTTCATTGTGAAAAGGCCTCTTTTTACTCTTCTGCAATTATTTCAGGGTTAGTGTTCACCTTCCCCGTGCAAAGCAGAAGATCTAGCATCAGCCTGAGACTCTGCACTGTTTCCCTCTGTGCTCTGGTCCCTCAGAGAAGCCCCGTTTGCCTACAGCAACATGCCCCTGGGAGCTCTGCCTCCAGGGCAGCTCCATGCTCCCTGCAGAGTAATTATCCTCCTTCTGAATAAACCTCCTTACAAAACAGAAAACCCAGTTTACACTTGCCCTGTGTCATAAGGGACAACCGTTTCCTTTAATTGATGGTGCTTTCATGTAAATTCATCATCCGGTTAACTTTGTGATGTCAGCCTAAATAATGTTATTTTGACTAAGTGCTTAGTGGTTATATTGATTTGTAAAAACCCCTCAGGTGACTCTATCTTGCAAATGGACCAACAGCAGTGATTTATTAAAAGACTGCCTTTTGAAAGGTGTTCTGAATGTCACCTACAGCCACTGATACTTCATCAAATATACCGCGTTACTCCTTCTGCCTTTTGTCTGTGAATCTCTATGGATAACCTGAAGGTATATCTAAATTGAATTATTTCAGTCATTTTATTGCTAGTACGAACTGTGTTGGCACTGAAGTATGAGCACAGTGACTGACTTATTTCTATGGCTGCAGCAAAAGTAACCTTAAGCAAGTTTAGTCAAATGCAGTGTAAGTTAAAAGGGATGTTCTGCTTCCAGGTATAGCAATTAAATAAAAGAAATCCTGTTACTTATGAATTATCAGAAAACTTTCCACAGATTTCTATTGTAGGTGTACAAACCATCGAATTGCCAGTTCTCCAGTGCTGGAATTGTCTTCTTGCTTACTCTGCAGTAGTGTCATAATGCCTGATACTCTAGTTCTGACCGATGCTTCCCAGCTGGGATCACAAAGCACATAAGAGATATTAATGCGGTTTACAGAACAGGTCACTTGTAGCCCTCTCTGTGCCAAATCCAGCACTGATAGGCAATCTTGTATATGTGATGGTCATGTGGCAGTGAAGGTATCAAATGTAAGTCATGTGCTAGGAGAAGATTACTGGAGCTGGCATGAATGGGCACTCTTTACATAAAGGTAATGATCCTTAAGAAAACAAATTGATGTGTTACAATTTTTCCTGCCTGAGTGACAAATCAGTGCACGTTGTGCTGCATTGCTACCTGCTCCTTTCTCCTAAACAATTTATACTTGGTTTTCATCATCGTTTAGTCTAGCAAACTATGAAGCATCACAGAACCATTCTGTTTTCTCTCCATTTTTCTAACAATGCCCTTCCTTAAAGGAAAATCCAGTAGAGCCAATTGCACATGTTTATGTTCAAGTGGAGCAAGTACCTGCACATTTAATACTTCAATTCAAATGGAAGTCTGAAATACCCATATAATTTAGAATTAGAACAGTTTTTTACCATTTTTATAATTTCTGGTTGATGATCATAAGCTAACAGATGGAGATAGACTGTATCTTATGAGCTCAAAAAAATATATTTTTCCCACTTTATTAAAAAAGGCAAAAAATAAATTCAGCTTTCTATATTAAGATAGCCTTTGAATACAACTGGAAGGGAAATTTTAGTTTCTTTTTCATAATTCCGTCTGTGTTTAATTTAAATGTTAAAAAGATATATTTACCTCTTGTGCCATCTACTTTCTTTTTCTTTGCATTTCAGAGCAGCTACAGATTTTACAAATTGATTAAAGCGTGTCAGAAGGCTGTTGCTTTTACTTTGCTTGAGCTTCATTGCTCAGCAGCATAATCAGTGAGAGAAATACCAGGAGTTCCCAGCATACTCACACCAAAACTCTTCATAAAATTAAAAAAATCTGAAATTTTTGGTCATGTTCTGTGAGCCACAGAAACAACAGAGGTTTATCCAGGATTGATGTTTTGGATGTCAAAACGTGAAGCATGTCTCTGCTTCTACTGAAGTCCACAATTTAAATCTCTCTAAAGACGCACTGCAACAACTCTGCCCTCCTGGTGCGCTGCTTCTGCACACCCCAGTCCTTCCACTGTGTTTCATCCCCAGCCGTTGTGCTGGCTCTGACACCCAGATTGTCCCTCTGAGACGAAAGACAAGCATCCTCCATCCCAGTCTTCTTTTTCGCAGTTCAGCTTCCAGCACCAGTGCCCTGAACGGAGTTACTTGGGCATTGTCTTTGGCCAGCACTGGGTACCCTGGGGCTGCATTGCCCAGCACCAGCCCTCCCTGCAGGGATGGCAAAACCCTCCACACCTCTGGAGTTTGTAGAATGATGGACAAAAAAAATGGGGAAGACATGAAGCTGAGGAAGTTTTATGTGTTTACTTTGAACTAATAATCACTAAGGCAAATAAAATTTGCAAAGTAGAGAATGATGCACAGCTGACAGTAGCTCCTGTCCATCAGCATAAGAAAAGGTTGATAAATGAAGAGGAAGTTTATTTTCTGTTAGGAAAAGGAAATGTTTCTTTCCATCTAGGAAAGACATGGATCTGTTGGAGCAGGTCCAGAGGAGGACCACAAAAATGATCAGAGAGATGGAACACTTCTCCTATGAAGAACAGCTGAGAGAGTTGGGGTTGTTCAGCTTGGAGAAGAAGCAGCTCTGGGGAGATTCTATAACGGCCTTTCAATACTTAAAGGGGACCTATCAGAAAGATGAGAACAGACTTTTTAGCAGAACCTGTAGCGATAGGACAAGAGGAAATGTTTTTTGACTAAGAGAGGGTAGATTTAGACTAGATATTAGGAAGACATTTTTTACAATGAGGGTGGTGAAACACTGGAACAGGTAGCCCAGAAAGGTGGTGCCTCATTCCTGGAAGCATTCAAGGTCAGGCTGGACAGGGCTCTGAGCAACCTGATCTAGTTGAAGATGTCCCTGCTCACTGCAGGGGGGTTGGACTAGATGACCTTTAAAGGTCCCTTCCAACCCAAACCATTCTATGATTTTAAGATATATAATGTGTGATATGTGTGACTGCTAGGGTCAAGGATTGGACATGATGAAAGGGACATTGCTGCTGATATCAGGAAGATTCACAGATGTAATAATGGAAAAAAAAATTTGAAAGTGACATAAAATTTCATGCTTGGACCTTAAACCAATATTTATTTGTTAGACATCTAAGACCAAGCATGAACATTAAACTATGGACTACAGGGTTACTTTTCTCCTTTAACAAGCCCCTAATCTATTATGTATTCATCTCTTAAGTCTGCAACACATACCAAGTTAATCTTGGTCACATTATTCATCTAAATTATCCCATTTACTTCACTAGAACCACTTGAGTGATTAAAGCAAATAGAATTTGGTGGCAAGATTTGCCTCACAAATTTACACCTCCATCCTCTTACGTGATTTTGTTACAGTCTTCCAATTAGTCCCAGATTTCTGTGGCTCTGAAACTGTTGTTCCAGATATGAACCCATTAACTGTCTAGAGATGGCTTTTTTAATCCCCTGCTCAGTATTTGATCTCTGTGACTGTAGCTTAGAAATTAATCGGATTTCTTCCTGCCGTATTTCGCTGTAAATATGTAACCGGTTTCTCATGAACTTTCAGTTTTTCTCCTGGTTTCCTCTCCTTGTTGAACATCTGTGGGTTTTTTAATTCCTGTTTAGTGCTCATGATCAAATGCTTGCCAGAATACTGCAGTAACTGTAGTACTTGGTGGCTTTAAAAAATGTCACTCCACCAAAACAATCAGAAATTTCCAGAATAAAATATTCAATCCCATGGGAAAAAAAGAAGAAAATAAAACAAGTGACTGTTTTGGTTTTGCCACAAGGAGAATTTTTCTTTTTTAGAAATGTAAATTAAGACTAAATTAGGTATGAAGGGTTGCAACAGAAGTCTAACATTTATATTCATTAGACACAGAAGTGATCTGCTGCTCTAGTAGTAGGGATATACTTGCTTGTGATGTTTCATTATCACATTTTCCATATGTTTTATTTTTCGCTGCTATTCTTTAGTGCGAGGACAGACGGTAAAAATGCAGTAAATTAGGTATAACAGTGATAACCTGTCTTATAGGTAAAAATAGATTCCTGTTCTGGATTTCACTCACCCTGTTTCACCCTATTGTCTCTATTTCTAATGTTTCCCAGTACTTTGATCACTTGCATCTACATTTGCAAGGGGAAGGTAGGGGAGCAGTATTACGGCAACTAGCTTAGTAGAAACATTCCTTAGAGCCACTGCTTGAGCTCATAAGACACTTGTCTTAGTTTCCAAGCTTTTCAGCCTCTCCATTCTTTCATGAACTTTCTGGACTCCCTAAAGCATCTGAAAAATATTGGGTTTTAATTTCTTCTTAACTGCTGGTTACAAAACTGACAGGAGATGATAACGTTGATAAGACAACAAAACGGCACTTCAGAAAAGCATGCAGTCTCAGAATCTGAAGCGCGTGTTTTCACATGTTCCACTGTGTTAGAGCAATTTAGCTCAGAGCAAGACTCTCTTTAAATCTCTGCCAAAATTGACCAGCATCAGTAGTAATTCAAAACGTACTTCAAATGAAGGTTTTAACTTCCTAGCTCTGCCTTGCTTCTTTTATTTATGATCACCCTTTTATTTATGATTATCAAAAATCAAAATTTAAGAGTAGTTTTCTCTAGGCTCACTTTTCCCATAGGGTAACCTGGCTATGCCAGCTCAGCAGTCCCAGGTATTGGGAAATTCCTAAACTGGTCTGTTCTCTCCAGAGAGCTGTACCATAGCCTCATGACTGGAGAGGCTCTTCTTCTGACTTCATTGCTCATCAGCCGGTATTTGTATAATGGGAAGAGGAACTCTTTGTAAAATCCCTTTTGATCTCAAGTAACCCCAATTCCAAGACTATCAGAGTTACTGTTGCAATGTCCAATGCATTTAACACCACCAGGAAAGGCAAACGTTTTCCTTAAGTTATTTATTATCCTGGTCTCTAAATGTATACATTATACTATTTCAGCATTATTGATAAGGGGAAACATAATCATTTTTTTAATCTTCCTGCAATGATACAAGAAATTAATTGGACTCATTTTTTTCTGTACAGGAATACAGAAAGTTATATCACAATGAATTTTTGTATCAGTTACTAATTTTGTTAATTATTATTATCGGTGCTTCGGGGCAAAAACAATTCCATAACAGAAATGCTCTTACTAGTACCAAAAAAGTATAGTGGCTTAGACAATTAGAAAATTCATCTGTGTGATATTTATGACTAAATATCTATCTCTGTGAAATCTCTAAAATTTTGCAAGGAAGCAGTCTTGGCACAATTGTGCATCTGTAGAGCTTTCTTGAATGTTTTATTGAGCCTTTTCCAGCAAGACAGAATCTGTGTTAAACCAGTCTCAGACCTACTCTGCTCATCAGACTAAAAGTCTGAGTTCTGCTCATGTGTATCCAGTTCTCCCAGTGTTTCAGACCCATTTTTATATCTACATTTCCATATTCTCTGTATTTAGGTATATGTATGTTCTAAGGATTTAAGGCTTACTGCAGGATAGTATGTAAAAAGTCACTGCTTTTGGTGTTACTTGTAGTTTTTGCATGTTGTCCAAGTATCTAGCAACTTTGCATGTATTGTCACATTTTTTGCATGCCTGGACTTTCCTTTTATTAACCATACTGTGGATATTTTTAAAACATATGCTTCTCGTATAAGTAGCCAGTCTTGGCTAATTCCAGCCAGTACACCTGGAAGTACTTTTAAAGGTTAAAGTGTGGCATACTGTAAAGCAGAAGTTTCTGAATACTATTTTGTTCCAGTATATTGATGCTACTTTTTTAATACACTGTAGCAATACAGAGCCCACAGTTCAGATGATAACAAGAGGAAAAAAAAAAAATCTTCCTTTATGTCTCTTACTGGCTTTACCCCACGCGGAAACAACCTCAGAAGCCCCAGCATGTACCTACCCAGGACAAGTCTTAACACACACAAATCCTCACTAACTCTCTTTCATCTTCACTGTAATCTGGGACTCCCCTTTTCCACCCCTTGATCCTAGTCGAAATAAAATCACAGAATCACAGCACTGCTTATATTGGAAAAGACCTTTAAGACCATCAAGTACAATCATAAACCTAACACTGACAAGTCCCCCACTAGACAATGTCCCTAAGACTATATCTAGGTAACTCTTAAATACATCCGGGGATGGAGACTCCACCACTGCCCTGGGCAGCCTGTTCCAACGTCTGATAACCCTTTCAGTAAAGAAATTCTTCCTAGTATCCAATCTAAATTTCCTTTGGTGCAACTTGAAGCCATTTCCTCCCATCCTATCACTTGTTACTTGGTTGAATAGACTGACCCCCACCTCTCTACACCCTTCTTTCAGGGAGTGGCAGAGAGCGGTGACATCTCCCCTGAGCCTTCTTTTCTCCAGGCTAAACAACCCCAGTCTCTTAGACATTCCTCATAAGACTTGTGCTCCAGACCCTTCACCAGCTTCGTTGCCCTTCTCTGGACATGTTCCAGTGCCTCCATGTCCTTCTTGTAGTGAGGGGCCCAAAACTGAACACAGTATTCAAAGTGTGGCCTCACCAGTGCCAAGTATAATCACTTCCCTACTCCTACTGGCCACACTATTCCTGATACAGGCCAGGATGCCATTTGCCGTCTTGGCCACCTGAGCACACTGCTGGCTCATGTTCATCCAGCTATGGACCAACCCCCCCAGGTCCTTTACTGCTGAGCAGCTCTCCAGCAGCTCCTCCCCGAGCCTGTAACACTGCCAAGGGTTGTCGTGACCAACAAAATGTTGCTGTGGATACCTATCTGACTCTGAGAGACACTTTCAACTAACAGTGAGGTTCACAAAGAGCACTTAGTTGCACAATCTTTATTTTTAAGTAGCGTAATCTTAATGTTATTTTTGTCATGAAGTTTCCATCAGATTAATCTTGATTTCTCTTTTTCTTTTTCCTTTCATTTTTTTTTTTCCTTAAATTCTTTCCACAGCTGTAACTTACACAAGTTACAAAAAAACACCGCCACCAGTACCCCCTCGTACCACTTCCAAGCCACTGATCTCAGTCACGGCACAGAGCAGCACAGAATCCACCCAGGACGCATATCACGACAGCCGGACTCAGAGGATTTCCCCGTGGCCGCAGGACGGGCGAGGGATGTACAACTCCACCGACAGTTTGGACAGTAACAAGGCCATGAATCTCGCCTTGGAAACTGCGGCTGCGCAGCGCCACGCGTCCGAGAGCCAGAGCACCTCCATACGAACCAGTGACAAGGCCATTTTAGTGACAAAAGCAGAGGAGTTTCTTAAGAGTCGACGTTCTTCTATAGGGATCCAGGTAACCTATCATTAACATCTGTTCTGTGATGAATTGCTTTCCTTCTTTCTGTAAATAGCATAGAATGAGTCATTCAGCTTCACTGACTTTAATAATCTAAAAAACAACCCCTGGCTGCTTAGCGTTAATTGTAATTCACGTCATGGCAGTGTGGCTGTGCAGAAAAGTCTTCGGCTAATATGCTGTACCTGGAAGAAAATGAATGAATAAACCTCTAGGGAGGTTACCTGTCATTAACACTTGATATGAAAATTATACTGCAGAGCTACAGGTGAACAGCATGTTCATCTCCTTCCCTCCATGAATTCACAGTCCTTTTTATAGAATTATGGCAGCTTTAAAATGTTTAACTGTATTTTTTCCATTATCTTTCTCTTTGACCTTGGAAAATGTGTAATGCTGCTGGATCTTCAAATAATTCTACTTACAAACAGCCCCCTCGCCCCTACCTTTAGTTGTGCTGGGGAGAAGATACCAAGGAAGAGAAAGAAATGTGCTGGTGTAGATACAGCATAATTATATATGGCAAGTAATGAAATAATGTTAAATAAGCATAGCTTTTGAGTATTCCTCCTTTTGTCCACTAAAATATACAATATTTATTTCACCTGATGAAATGTCTGTCAGACTGTGGAAAGCTCAGTCAAGTTGTATTGTTTCAGGTGAATGAAGACGATTCCAAATGCAAATTCTGAATGCTGTTCCTTCTGCTAAATGGAAAGCACTATAAGTGGCAATGATCATTTATTTAAATCTCTAGGAAATACCAGGTAGTAATAAAAATCAGAAAATTGAACTTGAAAGAATGCAAAGTCCTTTGAGACACAGGAGTAGAGGAAAATTTAGGCTTCTGTTCTGGTGGTAGATACATACCTAATTTTAAGTATGTAAATGTTCCCTTTTACATCACTCACTTCACTTCTGTGCTTAAAAAGCTCTACTTTTGCCAAATCAACTATAGAGGAACTGCCATATATTTTGGCATAGTTGCAGGTATTGTGGAGACAGCAACATAGATCTTAAGAAGGTAATAGCCCATGTAACAAAGCCCACTGAGTAACTGTTCATCTATGAGGAAGTATATTATTTCCTTTAAAAGTAGTAATTCCATTTCTATTAATTTCAAAATACGATCAGAGAAAAGTATTTGGGTTAAGCATGTCATAGCTACTGATTGAAATTCAGTTTAACATCTCAGTGTGGTATCATTTTGCTGTCCCACAATGTAGTAGACTAATGGGAAGGCATATGCTTTGCTAGCAAGCTGCTTGTCCATTTCTCAACGTAAGAGTATTTGCTTCTGCTTCTTTAGATGCAGAAGAGTAAAATGCAATTTAACAGCAATGGTAAAATATTCAGATGATTCCTTTTCAAATGTTTTATGAAGTAATTAGAGTATCCTAAATTGTTCAGAGAAGAGGCTTAGCAGATAACAGTGAAAAGCTCAAAGGAACAGCAAGTAATTTTGGGTACCTTTTAGCCCCTGACCTGAAATTTACTCTTCAGAAAGGAATAGTATCTGGTGGTGTTCTTATCTCTTCTTTACAGCAGCTATGCACAGTGGTATTTAACAATGTTGGTGCCTTCCTTCAGTCAGTCCTGGTATTTCAGCTATTAATTCTGAAACTTTGATTACATCACTTGATCCTGATTCTTACTGCAGGTGATGACCAGTACTTTTCACAGGGCTCTGACCCTTCTTGATATGTGGTGTGTTTAATAATATGTGCTTATAATCTGCAAAAACATTTGTGCAATGATTTCCATGGAGGCAGCGGATCTTCTGTAGCAACTTACCATCTGACGCTTGACCCATAATACTGGTCCTCAGGTGTACACACTGCAAAAGGCAAATATTGTTTGAAACAGCAGGTCTTAGAAGGATGAGCTGTTTGTTATCTTTTGAGAAGTACAATCTGCTTGGTTGTACCATTTGGCATTAGATAAGGTTAAAAATGCAAAATTGCCCTCAACACAGTATCCAGAGAGAACATTTTAGTTGTTTGGGGTTTTTTCTGCAGTGAGTTTCAAACTTCACATTAGTGTGAAAAATATCTTTCCACAGCATTTCTAAGCAGAAAATGCATTTTGTTGTATTTCTGTTGCCGGGTTCTTAAGGAATAAAAACACAGGGTAGAATACTCTTATTGCAAACTACGTAAATAGTATTTATGCCCCCAAAATACAGTTGAAGTATTTAATTTCTTTTAGGCTTCTGCATCAAAGCACCTTAGAAAAGGATGTTTTTTATTTGTGTATTTCCTTGATTGACTAAATGGCTTGTTTTCTCATTAGCATGCCATGCCAGGGTAATGCATTGAATTTGCATTTATTTGCATTAATTATTTGCTATTAGGACGGTTAATTTCTGCATTTTTTAATGTTTCATTCCTTTAACACATTGATGTGAGAATGCTTGCCAACGAAGCTTCATAAAGAGAGGTACAAAGCTAGAGAATGACCAGCGATGCCTCTGCATGTGGAACTGCTATGGACCGAGCATAGGGCTCTCATGTCTTTGGTATATATGATTTGTGTAGTGTACATGTAATGAATAGAAGTCCTTTTAAAAAATCCTGGCATACTAGGCACATGCCATAGGATTGGTATTCCCATGCACAGGGAGCCCAAGCTCCCAGGGAAGCAGTGGGCTCACAATGAAGGTCAGTAGCACCCAGCCTGCAAGGACAGAGAACAACACAGATACGGTAACCCATCTCATGGTATGTTAACCCTATCCCAGATGGGAATTTTGACCAAAAAAGCTTCAGAACAAAAGCTTTTCCAAAAAAATAGCTGTAGTTTGGTTTTGGGTTTTTTTTTTTTTTCCACTGACATATTTAAATCAAGAAGAATATTGTCAGACATGTCAGTAGGCACTGAAAAAAAAAAAAAATTCCTAAATTCAAATGAATTTCAAAATACTGATTCTGAAATTAAAGATTTAGTCATTATTCTTAAGAACATATATACAGAAGAATAAAATTCTAGTAATACTAGAATGTAGCTATAGTCTTCATATCTGTCTTCTATCATGACAGCAGAAGACTAATCAAAGTATTTGAATTAAAATGGAGAGTAGAGATTGTCTAGAGTAAAATAACCAGTAGGTCAAGAACAAGGTTATTGCTAATATATTTTCAGGGATTTTCCTTGCTCTTTTGCATACCCTTGTATGTATGCTAATGATTAACATTCAAGAACTGTTCTAGTTATAAAACATTTCATATTAAAAGCATTTGGACTGTAAAATATATGAAAAAACATGTCAAGAAATTTCTCCTTATTTATTTCAAATATTTCAAAACATGCAGTCCTTTATTTCTTCTCTGTTTAAAAGACATCTGAGATTCTTGAAATGAACAGAAACCCCAAAAGTAGATGAGATGGAAACAAATGTTGTAAGTGTGGAGATGGATTCATTATGATATTTCTGGAGATGAGCAGTAATTGTAGCATAGAGAATGGACTCTGTCATCTTCATTTATCATCAGGAGATCACACTTCAAAATATCTAGGGTTTTTTTTTTAATCTCCAGAACCTTCATTAGACAAATTGTTCTTATAAATCAGAAGCTGTATTCAGGAAGATTAGTGCAATAACTTGCCTGCCTAATTTTTTGTGTCAAAAGGGGATCCTCTGCATAATAATTATATATATATATTTAATGAAATCATTAATATTGTATGGTAAAAATCCTGTTCAAGAAACTCCGCAATCTCAAGCTGTGATTTACCTTTAAGGCAAAGCATTTTGTACCCGCATGACATACCTACCTGAATGAGCATCTACATTTTCTTTGTACTGTTTAGGTTATACCATCCTTGTCAGTGCTCTACTTCAGTGTACAGATAGCAATCAAAAGAAATATTTGTATTGATTACACTGGTCTTTGGATCATAAATGATCCAAAGTTTTAGAGGTAAGCACTGTTCATTCTACTCCTAAAATCACTGTCAGACTGTGCTTTTGTAAGAGAGGTACGTGAAGTTCTTGGCCTGCAGAAGTCAGTGAAAGTTTTGATAAAACCTCTGTGGTACAGAGGCTATAATCTGGCCTTTCGAGTTAACATTGACCTATAGATAGATAGATAGATAGATAGATAGATAGATAGATAGATAGATAGATAGATGATAGATAGATAAGTCAGAATTCACAGGCTCAACCAGTTGGCAGAATTCCCATCCAGTGGTTGCATTTTGGCTGCCTCACTTGTCAAAAGAAAGCTATAGTTCTTTCAAAACCATCTAATTTTTTGACCATCTAACATAATGAAACATTCAAAGTGGAGAAGACCCAGATTGCTGCCTTGCAGAATATTTGTTGGTTCAGAACAATTTGTCACTTAGCATTAAGTGCACGAAAAAAGTTGTGAGCAACCACTGCTGTGTGCATTATTTTGTTGTTACTATCTCATATTAGCTTGACATTAAACCCATTTCTAAACTCTGTCATGCATTTTTAGCAATAAGTGCTTTCTTAAAAGACCAGCAGAAGTTTCCAACCCATTGTGGGATATTCTTGTGTTAATTAACGCTTAATGTGCCACGCAATGTATTTGAGTAGTCCAGATGTTCTGCTGGGAAGTAGTGGAGTAGCAAAATGGAGCCCTGCGGTGAGGCACAAAACAAATCACTCAAGCATGAAAGTGTAAGTGTATTTTGGTGTTTCTAAAAATTATTTTGGAAGAGTGTACGTTTTTTGTCTGATAAAAGTATTCCATCAGCTATGGAAAGCAGTAGCAGTTAGTACTGTAGTTTTATTTGAAGTATTCTTCCTCCTTTGAAGTCACTGCATACAAATGAAATCTCCCTGTACCTAGGAATGGTCATCTGCATTCACAATTACAGGCACTTGATCTAGTGTCAAATGTAGTGTTTTCTTCCCTTTTTCACTCTTGTTATCACTGAGAAGCCTATGCAAGAGAGGAAAGGTGAATTATTTCTCTTCCTGTGCATCATCAGAGAGATTGTTTATTAAATTCTAATTATAGAACAAATTGGTTACAGCAGCGAAAAATCCATTGAGGGTGGTGATGTTGCATGGGGAGAGATAATGTGGCCTGAAGGACTCTTATTGCTGATGCGTATGAGAAAGAAACGAAAGGCACCAGTTAAAATCTTTTTCTTACATGTTGAATATATTAACTTCAAGCCTCCCTTAGACACAGGACATATAGAAGCTTAGACTGGAATTTTTAGGACATTACAATGTTATGTTGCAGTGCTTGTGTTTAAGAGCAGAATAATACTTTAATACAGAAATAGAGGTTGCCTTTAAATAGTTTGAATTATCAGCTAAAAAAGAATTTGAAGGAATAATTTAGTCAGTTCATGCATCCTTTTCTAGAATGAGTGCCTATAGGCAAACCAAGATGCATTGTAACAAGCAAGTTATTTACAATAGTGGTTTGCATTTATTCAAATAATTTTGTGTTGCTAGAATTTACTTGTGGATCATTTATTACCAAGTCAGTGACAGTATCTGATACTTAGTTTTGAAATTTTGAGCTGGATCAGTCAGCAGTGACTGATCACAGAGACTTCATAGTATTGTCTGCTCCTGGTATTGGCAGCAAAAAATTCGGGGGCGAGTGTTATGCTTTTGTGACAGGTAAGACAAATAAGGTAGAAATTATCTCAAAGTGCCCTCTTATGTTACTATTAATACTATAAGCCTTATGGCCATACTATAAGCCCACAAAACAACACTTTTATGGCATGATATCAAATTTTTAAAGAAGTTTTAGTTCTTTGTTTGCAAGGAGAGAAGATGACCTGCTATATTAGATCTACTCCTCTTCTGCTTTTGGTCAATGTCTGGCTATTTTTTGTTTCCTCTTCTGTGTGAGGCTCCTTCATAAACAGATGGACATATAATTTGTCACGTTATTTTGCTTTGCTGAGATTGTGGGACAATTTGCAAATATTAAGGCTTTTAGAACCCATGCAAGTATTAAAACAATAAAGAATCATGGAGAATAACAACAGATTTATTAAGACTTATTTGAGTTTCAGGAGCCACACAGGCAAACAAAACATATTACTTTTTCTCCTCTGCTTATTTGAATCCAGCCTGGACAATCTGATTAAATCTAAAGAGTTTCCTGCTGTATACTAGCAGGAGTCTTTATAATGTCTGTCATTCAGAAATGCAATTTATTTGTTCATTTGTTTCCTTGTGAGTGCAAATTATTTTGTTATTTCCCACTTTTTCTTGTGTTGGCATTTGCCTCCATTTTTCATTTCTTTTTTTTTTTTTTTGTTGGTTGTTATAATATTTGCAGTCCTAGATTGCACATGCACACACAAAAAAATTGGCATTTTCCTGCTATTAGAAGGCACAGTGAGGAAATGAAAGCATTAAAATATGAAGGCAATCATCAGGTCATTTAGTCAGTGTCAGCCTTGGCAAGCTGGAGGAAAGGATAATTTGGCAAGAGTTTATGTTTAGAAGTAACTAATTTAATTTTAATTTTGATACTTAGGTAATAATTTTCTTGTTAATTTTGTTTTGAATAAAATTTTAGAGCAGATTACTTCTTTTATGCCTGTAAATTCTAGATGTCAATTGCATATTGGGCAAATTATTAAGGATATACTTCTAAGTGAAATACCAATAAGAAAGCACTTGAAAACATGTCGAATAAAAAGACTTTTTCTCAGTGTGTTGCATCATTGGAAACACATCAGCCTATCCAAAATATAAAAGGGAAATTTGCCTCCACACATCAGAAGCAGTTCAAAAGAAGACTTGCTATCTGATACTAAACCAAACAATGTAGCTGGCAAAACCAGGTATGCTTTTGATATGCAATATGGAAGAAAAGTGGGTGTTGCCAGTCTGCCTGCTTTGTTCCAACATCAATTGACCAAATTGATGTTCTCTGTAGAGACCTTTCCTTGTTTGTGTCTTTAGGCCATCATGTTTCCAACAGCCCTATGTCTGAGCTTCTGAGGCATCCTCATGGAAAGCAAAAGTCTCTTCTCTGTCCATTGACAGTTGCCCACCTCCACAGCTGTATGTTAGTCCTGCAAGTATGATACCATTGACCTTCCTTAGCCTATTTCCATGTCCAGCAATAGGGCTTCCACCTCATCAGCCAGGACTCATTCATAGGTCTTAAGGGCTGTAGAGTGTAGAAATGCTCATCCTAAGGATATGACTTTATGTAGGAAGTGCAGTGCCTTAGAAAAACTGGAGGCTGAGGACTGACAGGTGGGGATATGTCAGCTTGGCTTCTTTTGTCTGGCTTTGGCTTAGGTTTGGTCTGGTACACAATGTCCTGTCCCTCCACGCTAAGCCATGTGAGTAAGCAGGAAGCCCTAATGAATCCTGTGTTCCCATCTGCTCAGCTTCTTCTGCCTGGCCACCCACAAACCCCTTTTCCTTTGTCAAACCTTCAGGCTTGTAATGCTGTGGAGCCTGTGCCTGCATCACTGACACCATCATCTGGAGTTGCAGTTTATCTGAACAAGTTCAAGGATCTTGATCAACAATCCCACAGGTGGAAGTAATGATGTTGGTCCTTTCCTTGGACTCAGTCCAACAGAATCGTAGAATAGAATAGAATCATAGAATGGTTTGGGTTGGAAAAGACCTTAAATTATCATCTAGTTCTGGCCCCCCTGCTATGGGCAGGGACCCCTTCCACTAGACCAGGTTGCTCAAAGCCTCATCCAGCCTGGCCTTGAACACATCCAGGGAGGGGGCATCCACAGCTTCTCTGGGCAACCTGTTCCAGTGTCTCATCACCCTCACAGTAAAGAATTTCTTCATAATATCTAATCTAAATCTACCCTCTTGCAGTTTAAAACCGTTACTACTTGTCCTATCAGTACACTCCCTGCTAAAGAGTTCCTCCCCGTATCTTCTGTAGGCCCCCTTTAAGTACTGGAAGGCTACTATAAGGTCTCCCTAGAGCCTTCTCTTCTCCAGGCTGATTAACTCCAGCT
Source organism: Antrostomus carolinensis (assembly GCF_000700745.2). Taxonomy (NCBI): domain Eukaryota; kingdom Metazoa; phylum Chordata; class Aves; order Caprimulgiformes; family Caprimulgidae; genus Antrostomus; species Antrostomus carolinensis. Next base: position 26,620 of record NW_010289289.1, read on the forward strand.
CTCTCAGCCTGCCTTCACGAGAGAGGTCTTCCATCCCTGTGATCATTTTGTGGCCTTCCTCTGTACCTGCTCGAACAGGTCCATCTTTTTCTTATGCTGGGGGCCCCAGAGCTGAACACAGTATTCCAGGTAGAGTCTTATAAAAGTGGAGTAGAGCAGGAGAATCACCTCCCTCGACCTGCTGGCCACGTCTCTTTTGATGCAGCCCAGAATGTGATTGGCTTTCAGGGCTGCAAGTGCATGTTGCCAGCTCATATTCAGTTTTTCATCCACCAATACCCCAAGTCCTTTTCCACAGGGCTGCTCTCAATTCACTCATCGCCCAGCTTGTATCTATGTTTGGGATTGCCTTGACCCAGGTACAGGACCTTGCACTTGGCACTGTTGAACTTCATAAGATTCGGATAGCCTCTCTAGCCTGTCAAGGACCCTCTGGATGGTAGCCCTTTGCTCTAGAGTACCAACCACACCACTCAGCTTGGGTTCATCCGCAAACTGTGAAGCCATATTGGCTGTTCAACACAGTCCTTAGCTATGGTCCAGAACAGTCCAAGTGTACTGACTTTATCACTCAGTTAGCATCAGCATCTACCTGGTGTGAAGAAGCCTCAAGAACACTAACAGAGTCAGTGACTCTTTCCATGCCTTGTTTCCATGACTTAGGAAACAAAGTGCTCAGACCTTCATGCATCCTTTTGGAGAATGCATGAAACCGAGTAATCCTCTAACCTGACATCAACATTACTAGATATCTGACTATCTTTGCTAAGTCTGTAAGGCCATGATGAAATCCACTAATATTTCCTGGTAATTACCTGTCTTCTGCCTGTTCATTATGAAGACAATAGACTGGAAATGCTCAGGAAATCAGATTGTCTATATCACTGTCAGCTACTTTAATAACTACTACATCTTCTGAATGTAGGAAGAAATCTTGATTTTGAGATCATGGTCTTAAGCATCCCCCCAGTGTCACTTTCCAAACTGCCAAGTGCTTTCTGTTCTTTAATAACAGAAATCAGAGTCTCCTTTGTCACTCTCCTCCTCCAGTAAGGGTTTTATAGTGACTCTGTCTGAGATCAAGATAACTTCTCTGGCTTTTTCACAAGTGTTATGTGATGCATCAGATATGGCTTGGAAGGCGATGGTCTCTGCAACTTTAACAACATCTTCCAGTCTTATCTCCAGAAGGAGACAAAATCCCTGGTTGAAGATGTGCCCTTTGATGGCATTATTTATTGTAGTTTAAACTCATCAAGTTCCTAAATTATGTGTTTTAACTCAGACTGATTGTTTGCTTTGGGGATGAAGCCAAATACCATAGCTCTTAGCAACAGTTTTAGACTTCCTGACCACTCCAGATGTTGCTATGGATTTCAGCATCAAAAGGCTTCCTCCAGAAAATGCTTCCCCATCTTGGACATCATTTTCCTGCTAGCACTCACACAGACATACCCAAGAGCTACAGTCTAAGCATTTTGTGTTATCTGCTCTTATTCACTACATACCATCTCCTCTCCCTTTGAGGATAACTTGACTTTCCTCTTCAAAACACGTCTATGTATATTTGACTGAGCTCTCATCACTGTAGCCAAGGCTGCAAGTGTTGCCTCTTTGCTCTCTCTCAACAAGCTAGATAAGTATCTTATTCTTGGCCCAGTTAACTCATGTCTCTAATTAAGATGTTTTCTATGGAGCTTTCCTCACATCCCTGAAAGGGCTAGGTGAGTGCCTAGTCCTTCACTTAGACTTGAACTTATTATTCAAGACTCTTTTGGACCTTTCTATGCTATAAATAAGAGTATCTTTCCTGATATATCTCTCTTGTGCTTAGAAACCGGACCTTATGGCTGTTCTACTTATAGCAATGTTCTTTCAGGAGAGGGTGACCCTCCAAGTACAGCTTAAGCTTCTTACCCATGTTGCAAGCAAGATCCACCTTAACTAGGAAACCAACTTGCCTGTTTTTTGGTTGGTTGTTGTGGGTTTTTTTCCTCAAGCTGCCTGCCTCTCTGGTGGAAGCTTTTTTTTGCTGCTAATGTCAAGAAGGATCTTTCTTTCTATACTGACACCACCACCAAATCCTGGAGGCTGTTACCAAGTCCAGTACTTTAGATTCTTTCAATGTGCTGCCCATACAAGTGAATATAGCCAGCTTCCATGCAAATGCTGAGGTGGAAACAGATGGCAGAGTGCACTTGCCCCTAGACCTCATGCAGAATAAATGGAATTGCTGGGAAATGTGTCTTTCCCTGACAGTTGCCACACTGGCAACCGGAGCTTTTGGCAAACCTGTGCCTGACGCTACACCGTACAATTCAAGCATGCCGTTAACGTTTATGAAAGGGTTCCTGCATTAGCTGTTTCCATGAACATCTCCAAGACCCACACCCAGGTAAATATGAATGTGTACTGATTACTGGATGGATGCATCCCTTCCATGCAAAAGTACATGGAGCTACGGCTTGAATATGGAAAGAGAACTTACCAGCAACTGGCTTCTTCAAGTAGTATAGTCCACATGTACATCCACTTCCTACCCTCCTTACTCCTCTCTGCATCCTTCCAGAAACCTGGTGGTATTGGGACTGTGCAGCTGAGAGGCAGCTGCAGAGGCCATTGGGCTCCTTCCAAAGGTGCCTGTGACTGCTGCAAGGGGAAAAGTTACCTTGTCTTCATCATAGGATATACTTACTCTTTGAATTGACACATGGAACATATTGAAAAACTGGGGGTTTTTTATTTAACAGTGAATTTATAATTCAAAAGGAAAATTCAGTCCTATTGTTTTTCTTTTTCCTGACTCTCCCTTGATTCAGTATAATTTGCATGCTGCAGAACTCATTATGTCTGTGTCAAAAACTTGGGGGTGGTGTGGTGGTGGAGGGGAGTGTTATATAAAATCCCACAGAAATTTCCAAAAACAATGTGGTCTCAGTTACGAAGAAATCTCTGCTGTGAATATATTTTGGTAAGTGTATTTCAGATGGAAATACTATAAAAAGTGCATGAATTTCTTGCTTGATATAGCATTTTCAGGACCATGTTATTAAAAAAGGTGAGATATGGCATGCTGCTGTATCCCTCACATCATTTAAATGGTTCTATATTTGTCAACGCAGTTGTCAATTAAATTTCATTGCAGCATTTCTTTTCATCACTTGCAAATTTATTGAACTACTTGAGATTTTATTTTATTTTGTAAATCAAAGACTATAGTGAGGCTGGTTTATAATAATATAAAAAGGGGGTATCCTGTGGATTCCTCATTCTAAGAACAGCTCTTCTAGACCAATCTTACTCCCTGCTTCCACTGAACTGAATAATTGCATCTGCTTAGGTTTGAAATAGGGAATTACATAACAGAACAGAAGTACTCATGTAAAACTTTATAAAACAGCATCAAAAAAATAACAGGTTGAATACCTATTTTGTTTATTTTACTGTGCCAGCTGTTTTTTAGCAGTAAAAGAGGAAATATATAATTAATTTTGAATGAGTGCAGGTAGAAATAGTGCTGAGTTGTCGATGCTCACTTTGCAGATGTATCTTTTGTGTTGAATTAGGTGGAAACAGCAACTGATTCAGATACTGAAAGCAGAGGCCTACGGGAATACCACTCTGTTGGAATACAAGTGGAAGATGAAAAACGGTAATTCAAGCATGTACAAAAATCTGTAGTCTTCCATAACACAACACACATTTGTAAACAGAGTTAATAACAAATATCTGGCAAGTGCTGCCCCTAAATAATTCACAAAACCAAATTTCTTACATGCAGGCTGGTCATTTGGTAAAATTTGTAGAGATTACTTAGCAGTTGCTTAATATTTAGTTAACTTCTACATTTTTAACTGAAGAGAAGGAAGTCAAAGTTTTAAATGTAAGTAGTGGATTAATATAATTTCATTATTGGCAGAATACATGCAAAGAGCTGCATGTTGGAATATTCTTCCTTCGATAGGACCCTTCACTCTGATCCAGGCTTTCTCAATCCACACAGGGGGGTATAATGGTTTGGGTATAACCCATGGTACCTTTTTCTTACACTAGAATCAGCTTTCACACTTGTTCAGTCATAGAATCACAGAATGATATCGGCTGGAGGAGACCTTAAAGATCATCTAGTTCCAACCCCCCTGCCCTCAGCAGGGACACCTTCCACCTGACCAGGTTGCTCAAAGCCTCATCCAGCCTGGCCTTGAACACTTCCAGGGAGGGGGCACCCACAGCTTCTCTGGACAACCTGTGCCAGTGTCTCACCACCCTCACAGGAAAGCATTTCTCCTTAATATCTAATCTAAACCTACCCTCTTCCAGTTTACAGCCATTTCCCCTGTTCTATCACTCCCTGTCCTTGTAAAAAGTCCCTCCCCAGCCTTCAGGTACTGGAAGGCCGCTATAAGATCTCCCCGGAGCCTTCTCTTCTCCAGGCTGAACAGCCCCGACTCTCTCAGCCTGTCCTCATAGGAGAGGTGCTTCTCTAGCTTAGTAAACTGCTGGCCAGTGTACTAACCCCCAGGTTATCCCTGGCAGGCACTGCCTGTTAAGAACTGGGCTGGGACCATTATCTCATTTCACTGCAGCTGTGAAACAGAATCTGGGTGCTAATTGCCTTTTACCATCATTGACTAGAAGTACTTTGAAACAGTAGGCTCAGTTGTGAAAAGATTTCACAAATAATCTTTGCTTCTCTATCTAACTTTTTAACATACAGCTTTTCTAAAATCTGGTGGCGTACCACAATAGAAAATAAACATTTAATGGCCATCATAGGAGGCAAGTAGAAAATATCACTCTCTTAAATCTGCTGCTGCTATTTTTCTTCTATTAAAGGATTCTCAACAGTCCAAACTTAGCAGATTTTCAGATTTTATTTATTTTTTATCTAATTGCAGTTCTTAATATTTGAAATTTTTTAATACATGTACTTTATCAACTTCTATCTGGAGGTGTAACCCTGCAGTTTTGCCAGTTATTTCCAGTTCATTTAGTAATGATACATGGTATTTTGTAGTATGAGAATAAATCAATATTTGCTTCCAGAAATAAGTGAAATTATTTTCTTTTGTTGGTTTGCTCAGATCAATGATGCCACTATGCATTTTGGTTTTCTTCTCTGTTGTTACTCACTGTCTAATTTTAGTGAGATATAACAGAGGAAAAATATTTAGCATGAAGTCCAAGGAGTAAACCAGAATCCACTCACTGAAACATTATTCTGTGCCTCTGTATAATCACGTATGTATTTATATGTCTGAATCTCTTTTCTTTCTTCTTTGTTCACCAAGACATGGACGATTCAAGCGCTCAAACAGTGTAACAGCAGCTGTCCAGGCTGACCTGGAACTGGAGGGCTTTCCAGGACACATCACCATGGAGGACAAGGGACTTCAGTTTGGCTCGTCGTTCCAGCAGCACTCAGAGCCCAGCACACCCACCCAATACAGCGCAGTGAGAACTGTACGGACACAGGGACTGTTCAGTTACAGAGAAGATTATAGGACCCCAGTTGACACCTCAAACCTTCCACCACCAGAACCCTGGCTAGAGCCAGCCATTGAGACAGTAGAGACTGGTCGAATGTCTCCTTGTCGTCGGGATGGATCTTGGTTTATGAAGTTGCTGCATACTGAAACTAAGAGAATGGAAGGATGGTGTAAAGAAATGGAAAGAGAAGCAGAAGAAAATGATCTTTCTGAAGAAAGTAAGAACACTTCAGTATCTTTTCTTATAGATGTCTGCTAAAATAAGAAAACTGCTGGGATAAAGTTGCAGTCTGTAGTTTTTGCTTACTCACTTTTAATACCAAAGACAGTCTACAGAGCCATTAGATATAAGACCCCTGTCCTGCAACTGACCGTGCAAGCTGGAGTTTCCCAGAGTTAGGTTTTGTAGAATTAGTTGAGGAGCCAACTGTAGAGTCAAGCACAGGATCAACGTCTGGTATCAGATATGGCTCAAATGGTGCAATAGCTCCATCCACAACCAGCTCCAACACATTCTTCCCACTCACTTCTTTGGCTCCAGTGCTTGACCCTTTGCCAGAGCACACAAGGCAGTTCTACCTGAACATTTTTTTGCCATCTTCCTGAAACCCGAGAATTTGCCTCTTATTAATGAACAGTCATTTTTAAAATGTTTTCATTCCTTCACAGGCACTTCGGCCTATTATAAAGGATCTGTTGAAATAACAGAAGGAGTCAGCAAGAACAATAGTTAAAGCACCTCTGCAGTTACCCAAGCATATGCACTCTTAGATAGCTCAGCTGCATTTTTGTATTACAATTTTGTCAAGAATCATTATTATTCTCTCATGTCCTGTGGACACCTTGAAAGGAGTGATGGGATAAAGTGAAAAATAATGTAGACTATTTTGGAACACGATCCAAGCCAGCACTAATGATAGTAATATATCAAAGTGGTCCTAGCACTCAGTAGCCAGCTCCCTGTGATTCCCTCTGAGGTCAATTATCCTTGTTCTTCAGGCTCAGTTTTATAAATATTTCAATCCCTGCCAATCTGAATTATTGTCTCAGCCAGGATTTTCTCAGATCACAAGTTAGTTCATATTAAGTTTTCTTACTAGCATCTCTTCCTGCACTCTCACAAATCTCACCATTGCCTCCAAATCCTCTTTCCTAATCATCTTCTTTCCCCCTCAATGAGCTCTTGCTATGATCTACCCTCAGGTCTTGGGCCAGGCCTGCATGGTGACTAAAAGGCCAATGTCTGTTTCTTGTGCTGACCTTTTCAAAAGAAAGAATGTCTACATTTTTACCTCATAATTTTTTATTTTACAGTCATATTTCTCTACTATATTGTGCACAAGCCTGCCAAGTAACAACATAAGATTTGGGGTAGTGGAGAGCATAAGGGTGTTTTTCTTCCTTCAGCCTCCAGTGCTTTCTGGAGTGTAGGCTTCTGTCCTTATTTTCTTAACAGCAGAGCTGAGCTGAGATTTTTCCCTTTACTATGAAGACTTTAATACCCTTCTAGGAGTTGTTAAAGTATGAATAATAAAATATTTTGCTTTGCTGAGGCTGTGTGAGGATTTCCAAGCCTTCTTTTGTAATGGTTATTTTTTTAATACTTCTTTTTACCATATATATCTTGTTTTTCAATTCCCCAGATCTTTGCATTGCTGAATACTGACATTTCTCTGCCGTCATTAAGTATCCCAAAGCACCTGCTTCCAAGGTTGCCTATTACTGATGTGGGGACATCAGTATTTACTATCTGAAGCAGGAGTTCAGAGAGCAATACTTTAATCTCCTTGCAAAGAGTAAAACTATTAGGGAGCAGAGGGGAGTACACACAGGCAATTAGCCCCGCTTGTTCCCGAGGAGGCCAGCAAGGAGTCTGCAGGCAAGGGGTGGACTTTTCCTTCCTCCTCTCTCTACAAGCTCTTCCTCATGCACAGCCCTCATCAAATCTGCAGCCACATGAAATGAGCAGTGGAAACACTCTCACACCAATACCCCTTCCTCACTTGCAGACACAACTACCCATAGGTGTTCCAGCTCCGGCAGGGGGATTGGACTAGATGATCTTTCAAGGTCCCTTCCAATCCCTGACATTCTGTGATTCTGTGATTCCCAGGTGCAGAGCCACCCTCCCTCCCACCACGTGAAGCTATGCTCTTACACTACAGAAATACTCTGAAACACTTTGCTGCATGGGGAGACGGCAATTAGAAAGATAGTTTTCAGTAAATTGAACAGAGGACATGAAGACAAATTGGACTTCAGTAATTTTTATTAATATTCCGAATTAGTGACACCTTTTTTTACCTAGAACATTTCAGTCAGAAAACAAAATGGAATGTGAGGATTTTATGTTTCCCTGTTTGCAGAGTCACACCGCTCTGAGAGGAAAAAAAGAAAGAACAATTCCTTGATATAGAATTACTAAAACACAACTGAAATCGACCCTTGAAATCCCCTTTTTAAACTAAACAAAATGGGTTAATTATTTGTGTTTGAGGGAACATTTTGACCTCCCTAATAGGTTAGAGAAATTATTGTAGAATATAGTCTATATAGCATATGCAAAATCAGATGGTTGTCTTCAGCTGATTGTCAAAAGTGACACCCAGACTTCCAATTTTCCATTTTATATGGCTCATTTCAAGAGATCTTCCTCAAATAATTTCCAGATTACATTATTTTTCAAATGGCATCGCTTTGCCTAATATAGTTTACATCAAGTAAAAGGAATTTATCAAAGAATTCTTTTCACTGTGGGAATGAATGAATGCTTCACAGCATTTTAAAATTTCAGTGTGAATAATTTTTTTTCCTGTTGAGTCTTTGACTCGTTTTGTATCCCCAGTCTGAGCTGTGGAGGTTGAAAGGTATGTATCCACAAGAACTGAAGTTTAATGATATCCCAGCATGAAATGTTTCTTGACATATTTAAGCATTTGGCAGTTCCCTGAAGAAAATACACACAAATGGCGGAGCCAGAAGCAACTAAATTTGTTTTTCCATCTTCCAGCAGGAGCTACTATTCCCAAAACACTTCACAGCAAAGTTTGCACATTCAAACTGTCATTGTTAATGCTGAATCATTTATTTTTGTCTTAGGTATGTTAAATGTACCTGAAGACCAAATACAGTTTTGCATCTCATAGGAAAAGGCTGCTTTTATGGTACCATTTCTATTTTGTTTTAATCACAGGAAGAGTTAAAATAGAACTGCATTTTAGAAAACTATTTCATTTTCTGCGTTAGCACAATAGCCCTGAGATCACAGAAAGCTGTCTGATTGCTGTATCGATTTTTTTCTTTCACTGTGGCTTTTCTCCCATAATATTGTTTTAAGAACTTCACTCATCATGTCTTAGAAAATAAGATAATCATTACAACAAAAATAACCTCTCTCTCTTGCATTTCACAGAATTTGTTTATTTGGTCAGTTGCCATGAGTTGTATTTTAGAGTCTCTTCAAAGTTCCTAAATTGTTTGTGGGGGCAGTTATTTGTGTTCTCAGTGTTTATTATAACTTATATAGATATATATATAAAATCTATATGTGGCGTAACTGTTCCCAGGGTAAGTCATCTGATCATTTGCACTAGCAGGGTGCCTTCAAGCAAAGATATGTGTTTCTCAAGGGTGCTGACTGGAGTTTCAGTTTTACACCTTTAAAATTGTGTTTGGCTATTACTGGTGTGTAGGTGATGACAAGAAAAACACTCTCAATTGTCACAAAGCTATTGAAGACCAAGAGGGCCAGAACTCTGCCACCCAGGAGCTCTGTGACAGGAGCAGGGAGACCAGCACAGGGAGGGGGAGAGCAGACCAGCCTGGGGAAACCTCTGTCCTTGCCCACAGCTTGTAGGCAGGGTCTGGCATAGGGGAGCAAAAGCCATCCTGGGCTTCTGAATGCCACATGCTTGGCCACTGATATATTTCAGTACACAAGTCCAATGGAGAACAGCCACATAGAGTTTACCCTCATATACAAATCCTAAGATAGGTGCAAAAAAATTTATTATAGTATAAACTATTCCAGTAGAAAGGTTGTTTTGATGGTATCTTCTGCATCGTGGTTAGGAGCTCTGCTGGCATAGCTGCATAGTAAAGTGATCTCCAGTGAAAAAAAAAAAAAAAAAAAAAAAGAATTGGAGAGACTAAGAGCTCAAAGTATCATGCTTCTTTTCCCTCACCCCTTCATTTCATGGATGTTGCTAATCTTCTGGATGCTATTTCCACAGTACTGCAAGTGGTTTACTGACACAGACAAACAGTAACAGAAAACACATAGTTAAATCTCCCATATTTTGGAAAAAAACCCCAAAACAAACCAACAGCCTCTCACAACCAATTTATTTTAGTATATTCATCAATTAATCATCCATGAAAGCATTCTTAGGTGTTTGACCAAATATGGGTTATCCTTTAACCAAAGAGAAATTACTAACATAATTTCCTAATGCTTTTCACCGACCTATCCTTCAGAAACTATTAAAATTTACATTTGGAGTGTTGGAAATGACTACAGAAGATCTTAATTGCCCTGAAACAGTCTTTAAAGTCAATAAAAGACAGTTCCATAGTGTAGAATCTGAGTTCCTCATAGCATTTGCATTATTCTGCTGAAATTTTCTCCTCTTTGAACTCAGCTCCATTGAGGTAAAAAGCAAATTTGCACAGAGTCCCACTTGGTGCACAAGGGTCCCATTGCCCTACCTGCCCTCCAGAGCACTGCCAACTGGCAGCTGTGCTGTCCTAAAAATGTCATCTCACTCTGAACATTATACATTTATTATTATGCCTACCTCCTGTGTTGATAGTGAAGAAGATATATATTTCTGAAGATTACTAATCTATGTGTAGAGATTAGACAAGTATCGTGCTCTGCTTTGAGTTAGGAGGATTAACTATATGCCAGTTTGAATTTTTTTTCCATGCATATTTTCTCAGATTGTTTGTAAAGCAATTTATTTATGAGCATCAGGGGAAAAAAAAGGAACAATCAAATGGAATTAAAATTTAAATTAAAACACATCGTTTTAAAAAAAAGAAAAAACAGTAATGAATGCCAGAAGCAGATTGATTGTTAGTAGTTTCTCATTGCTGGTGGCACAATTGAGCAAAGCTTTTAACCTGTCAAGAATAGAGTTACAGCATCAGACTATAATCTTGGTTTCATCAACAGAGATCTAACTTTTCCCCCCTCTACCTTTATGATATGAAACCATTTTCAATTACAAGATTTTGTAGCATTTCTCAAGCAATATAACACATATATATTACTTGCAATTTTGTAATATGTTTATTGCGGGGGAAAATACACCATTGTGTTATTTGTGCATGTTGTATACAGGCAACTTACCCAATCTTTATCCAGGATATAAATCCCAAGTCTACTTCTACTGAAGTCATGGTCAGGGTTTTGTATGTCTTCAGGGTAGAAGCCATACAGGACCACAAAACAAAAATTGAGTGCTTCGTATGCGTCAGGGTGCAAAATTAAGGTTGTGTGACTCTTTCCTGACATTCAAGTAAATATAACATTATCTTAATGGAGGGAGGTATATGGATTATATTAACATTATATATATTTATGTGTGTTGGTAGATTTTGTCATCATTTATTTACAAGCAAAATCTTCTAGGCATCACCAAACATCTCAATCTCTGCAGTCTCTAACATTCATCATTCTTTCATGGAGATAATCAATCTGCACTCATCAGAATAATTCCCCAATGCATGAAATTAATAACAAGGCTTTGGCTGTCTATTAATATTGTGCTAAAGATTATGAATTGAAGTGTTTTAATACTTTAATTTAATTACAGCAAAGCAGAGTAGCATGAATATGAGAGATTCTGACTTCTATGGTTTATTACGTCTGATTTACTTATTGAAATGGAAATAGAGTTAGATCTTTAGTAAATGGTAAGGCTGTAATTATACATGTGTATTCACCACTGTGACTCAGTAACATATGCAAGTAGCCCAGAACCACTGTCTTACATCCCCAACAGATGTATATCACACCAGAATGCTGCATTGCCAGTGCCTACATCTGATCTGACTGGGCTTTAAATCACCGGTCCTTGTTGACATGATCCTTCAGGATTATGAAGATAAAACAAATGTTTATTTAATATTTGAGTTGGAGTAACTGAGATTCACTAGAAAATACCAGTCATATATAGATTCTGTCAAGATCTACATTTCTGCAGTAGGGCTGAAGCCAATGCCCCTTACTCAGGCTATGTATTTGAGTTATGAACTAGAAAATTCAGCAGAGGAAACTAAAAATGAACTTTACTCACTATGAGTCAAGCACTACAACCATCAGCCTACAGAATCATCCTGACTCTCTTTCTGCCCAGTGAATAGTTGAACATACTGTGGAATAGGCAATGTCAGGGACCTGCTACAGCGCAGTTCCCTATCCTGGCAAAGAAGGGACTCTGAGCCCACACTGGGAGTTTGTCTTATGTCCTGAGCTACAGATCACTGAGGGAAAACGAGAATACAAGGTTGTTTGTCACTTCTAGTCTTTGCCTTTATTAAAAATGCTGAAAACCATATTAAAGCAATTTGTTTCAGATCAAATGAAACTTTTTTTTTATTTAGGTTTTTGTATGTTTGTTCAGGTTTTAACACCCAAAACATTGCTTTCCATATGCCAATAACTCTGTAAAGGAAAGTTATTATTTGGTGATCTAAAACCCCAAACCAATTAAAATGCTTTATTTCATTTGTCCAACAAAACAAAAACAAAACCCCAGTGAATTACTCGTGCAGCCCTGAACCACTTAACCCTTTCACAAGGGGTGCCACACGGGACTGATGAATTATGCATATTGCTGTTTAATTTAGTGTTGTGGCACAGCTGTGCTGTTTGTCTAACAGTAAATGGAATACAGTTTGAGAACCACAGCTCTATATATTAACACGTACTTTTAAAGTTACAGAGTTGGTAGGTTTCCACAGAACTGGAGCATAAAAATTCCAAATTTTCTCTTGCTGCTACCTGTGGTTAAGCAGATGTTTCACTAGTCCAGAGAAAGCAGAATTAAAATGTAATATCTACTACCAAAATACTGTTTTCACATGCCACTTGGTCCCCTCCTGTACTTATTCTAGATAACAACGAAGTGTTAAGCTCTGCCAGAGTTTAATGTTTTCTATATCACAGGCTGCAGATCAGTTCTTCTATACTATTGTACCTTCATTCCACCCTCTGCATCCTGTTTGAATTATCAATTTGGTTTCCTGAATTGAATTAAAAGATGTCAGAATAATTCCTGTCTCATCCATACCTCTCTCTCTCTCTTTACCCTAAACATTATTTAAAGATTTGGAAGTTCTCCAGATAAAATCAATCTTCCATTCAAACCCCAGCTTGTAATGTTTTTTTAAATTGTAGCTTTTTCAGCATAGATATGGATGTGGAGGAAAGGAAGTGTAGGAAAGGATGTGTAGGAAGGATGCATAGGAAAGTATATTGCTACCTACCAAAATATGGTATTTATCCCAGCAAATGTGGGAGTCCAGGAGGAGTTAGTTTCCTAGGGATAAGGCAGTTCCCTTAGGCACTCCAGTCAATAGAAAGAAACAGGCATCTCCAGGAGGGGATTCAGCTCATCTAAAGATAAGTGCCTAACATGGCTGAGTTGATGAGCTCAGATTACTGATTATAGAGCATCCAGAAATTTTAATTTAGACAGATGACTTTTGGAAGCAAAGTCAAGTAGAATTAATTTGGTCCCTTTCCCCAGTGATTATGCACACTGTGAGTGGCAAGTACACTGACAGTGAGGAAAGCCCAACAAACCACAGGGGCAGATCATGGTTTAGCGAAGTCCTGGAGAACCCGCCTGTGTCCCGCTTTGTCTGAAGCTCCTGTGCTTAGCACTTCATGTATTTTCCTGGGTAGGCAACCTGTAACTCCTGATGGGGATATCAAGACACGTCTCAGAGACATGATTCTTCTGAGGATCTCATCCTTGTGGTAGGAGTATCTTATTAATGTATTGACCTTATCCCCAGAACAGGGGATAAGGAGAGCTCACCCAGGGATCATCCACACAACTGAGTGAAGTCATTTGTGATCGCATAACCAGAAGATGTTATCTAAGGTACAGGCATCGAACTGGTTCTTGAGGCAATACTATTTCAACAGCTTTCAATTTAAATGAGCAAATGTAAATGGGGGTGGGGGGGGAGGTAAGGGGGAGAAGGTGTTGCCATTTACTTTGAAATTTAAGGTTGTTCTTATGTACATATGCTTACTTCAGGAAGCTGTCTATAGTCCCTTTTTTTTTTCTACTTCCTTAAGCAAATACAGTCTTAGCTGTTCTGAGTTATTAATATATCATTTCTTATTGCCAAAGGGTAAGCTTTTCTGTATCTTCATCTTTTTAAAAAATATTTTATATATACAATCACAAGCAACAAAACCAAATATTTACTTCCCTTATAAAATAAACAGTAATTTCAGCTACATATTTTTTGAGCTGGATTTTGCACTTGCTGCCAGAAGACATCTATTGGTAATAACCTGTCTGTATGCTTAGTCCTAGGTAAGATCCGAAGTGCTGTTGGAAGTGCTCAGCTCCTCATGTCTCAGAAATTCCAGCAATTTTATTGGCTTTGTCAGCAAAATCTGGTAAGTCACCATGTCTGTCCATTCTTGAAGAGTTTAAGGCTATTCATCCATAGATACTCCACAAAATATAACTTTAAATTTTAGAATTTAATATTTTTGCTTCAAAGACAACAACAAAAAGTGTATCCTACCCAAACAGTAGCATTCTGAAATGTCATTTTCATGTCTCACATTTTGTCTTATTGCTCCTTTTTTTTTTTAAACTTGATCCTTAAGTATGGTGTTACTACCTTTTTTTGTCAAAGCAAACATGTAATTTCAGTAGTTTCAGTCTGGCTGTGTTTTGTCTTTTCTTTTTTGCTGTCTTTATTAAAGACAAAAAAAATGAGAAGGGAAGAAATGAAAGTTTTCTGAGACATAATATTATGGCTTATTTTTGTAATACCCTAAAATAATAACTGCATTTCTGGTAAGAAAGGAAAAATTTTTCACATTACGGTAAGTGGAGAATAGTAAAATAGGAGAATAGGAGAGAGTACGTGATCCAGCTTTCTACCTACCTGAAAACAGGACTGATCTTGGAAATGGGAATATACATAATGTTCATAACATTGGGTTTCATAATTTGCATTGCCAATTATATATAACATGTCCTAAGGCTAAAGGAACAGTTGCAATATATTACTTATGAAACTTGCTGCTATAGTTCTGGAAGTTCATTAGAGACTAATTCATTTCTAAATGTTATCTTCATTAATATGACAGCAGCCATCAGTGATACAAACGTGGTGGCAAGGTGATACTAATCAACAGAAGAATGCAACTCTAGCTACAGCTAGACAGCTAGTGGCAGAATACCTTTCTTTGGCTCACTCAAAATTCAAGTGTAATTTTCACCTTTTCACTGCCCCTACACCTCATATATTAAGAGCGCTGAATTCTGTTGTGTGCATGACATCAAACATGGCCTATATGTCTTGTTAGATAAATTTCTTTACTTGTTAGTATTTACCACATAACTTAAGGCAGAACATTCATTCTGCAGAGAGCTACTTGCTACTTTCCATCCATAAAGTTAAACGTCCAGAATTCCTGAAACTGCAGTCAAATATTACTGAGAAAGGCATGCCAAAAATGTCCTACCTTCTGATAGAAAATGATGAGATATATGGTCCTCATTAGGAAAGAATCCAATTATCCACTTCAAAGACTCTGTCAAAACAAGAATTTTAATAGCTGTTACAGAATAACAGAGGAAATACACAAAGTCAGGCAAGCAGGAGATGACCATGTTTGTAATACCAAATACATCATGTGTGCTCCCTATCTAGTCCTTTGTTTCATAGTGAAAGGAGGAAAACTTCATCAATGTCTAGAAGTTTCTTACTGCAAATTTCAAAGTGCCCTCCATTACCTGAGTGATTAAGCTATGCAAACTAAGATTTGGAGAGCCTAACCTACACTCCACTTCATTTATCTTCAAGTGGGCCCAGCACTTGTGCTTGAGAGCATTACTGTAATAACGAGTGCAGCTCCTGCTCAGCACAGCCGTCAGCTGTTTGGAAGTGTGAACAGTTCATTACTGCAAAAGCAATAGAAGCGCAAGGAGAAATATACAGCTTTGCAGACAACATGACCAAAAAACTGTCAAGATTTTATTTCTCTCCTTCTTATTTGGATAATAAATCTTTGAACTCCGTAACAGCAGCTTTTTCATAGGATCATAGAATGCATTGGGTTGGAAGGGATCTTCAAAGGTCATCTAGTCCAACCCCCCTGCAGTGAGCAGGGACATCTTTACTAGAGCAGGTTGCTAAGGACCCCATCAAGCCTGACCTTGAATACCTCCAGGGATGGGGCCTCCACTACCTCTCTGGGAGACCTGTTCCAATGATCTACCACCCTCATATAGAAAAACTTTTTCCCTAATATCCAACCTAAATCTGCCCTTTTCTAGTTCAAAACCATCACCCCTCGTCCTATTGCTACGTGCCCTTGTGAACAGTTCTGCCCCAGCTTTCTTATAGGCACTTTTCAGGTACTGGAAGGCTGCTAGAAGGTCCCCCCGGAGCCTTCTCTTCTCCAGGCTCAACAGCCCCAGCTCTCTCAGCCTGTCCTCACAGGAGAGGTGCTCCAGCCCTTGGATCATTTTTGTAGCCCTCCTCTGGACACGCTTCAGCAGGGTCATGTCCTTCTTGTGTTGAGGGCTCCAAAACTGGGCGCATTATTCCAGGTGAGGTTTCACCAGAGCAAAGTAGAGGGGCAGAATCACCTCTCTCTCTTCTTTTGATGTAGCCCAGGATGCGGCTGGCCTTCTGGGCTGCAGGTGCACATTGATGGCTCATGTCCAGCTTTTCATCCACTACTACCCTCAGGTCCTTTTCCTCAGGACTGCTTTCCAGCACATC
>NW_010289290.1:0-447 GCF_000700745.2 Antrostomus carolinensis
AACCTAAAACAAACCTATCCCCTAAACTTACATTCTATCTTTAAATCCTAACCTTAGCTCTTAGCCCTACAACTAAATCTTTATTTAACCCTAAACCTAAACTTTAACCATAATGCTAACCCTAACCCTAACCCACAATTTTAAACCTAACCCTAAATTTAACCCCTAACTATAATCCTAACCCTAACCCTAACCCTAAGCTTAGCCTTAACCCTTAATTTATATGCTAATTGTAAGCCCCAGCTTTAACCTCAGTTCCTAATCCTAAAACCCTAACCTCAAAGTCACCAAAAAGTCCACCGAAACCCTAAACCTAAACTACCCTCTAACCTTACATTTACACCCCAAATCCTAACCAGAAACACTTAACCCTTAACCAACCCTAACATTAATCCTAAACTGAAACTTTAACCACAATAATTCTAACCCATACCCAAACCTTTAAAC
>NW_010289291.1:0-14654 GCF_000700745.2 Antrostomus carolinensis
TCCTGCCTGCATCCCACCTCCCGTGCATGCCTTCCTCCTCTCCTCCAACCATCCCTTGTTCTCCCCGTGTGCCGCTCTCCCCCACGCAGGCATCCCTCCAGCTCTACAAGCACCTCTGCCTCCTCCCGTGATTGCATCCCTCCTCCCTTGCAGGTCTGCATCTTTTCTCCCAGAAGAGGAGCTCTGGGCTCCCCTCACAGTCCCCCCAGAAGCAACCCTGCTGGTGCTGAGGGTGCCCAGGGGAAGCTGGTGCTGGTGGGCAAAAGGGGCAATAGACTCCACACCCAGAGGAGCCAGGGACTGGCCCAGAACCTGGCTCCAACAAGGAGCATCTGGGGTGTGGGTGCCTGAGCCCTAGTACCCTGTACTCTGTGTTCCTGGACAGGGCATATCAACTTTCCCTAACTGGCATCCAGCTGTCCAAATTTGGGAAAGGTGGCCTCATAACTGTCCTAATTTCTAGATTTGCCACACATTCACACCAAAAATTGCTAGAAGGGCTCAGGAAACCAAGGGCCTTAGGGACACTTTTGCATAGAAGTGGTGGAGAACATAAGTTAATTCAAAAGAGGCCTTGAACTGAGAAAGAAAAAGCAAAAACCTGCTCTGGGAAGAAGGAGGTGAAGGGAGGGAAGGAGCCGGGGGCCAGAGCTGCTCTGCAGAGCTGGACCAGAAAAGGGGAAAGCTGCTTCCCCAAATGAGGGAACTCACACTCCCCAGCAGCCCGACACTGCCATCTCCAACAGGCGCAGGAGAAAACATGGGCTCAGGTATTAATACCTTCTTCTGGTTGTAGGAGCAAAGCAGATATATTTTCAGGCACACAAGATCCTTTTCAGGTCAGCAGGATGAGCCATTCCTGTGCCTGGAGGTGAGAATAGCACAAAGTAATAAATTCAGAGATGAAACGGGAACATTAATGCAAGGTGCTAGCTCTTCTATAAAGTAATAGCACGTCCCCTTTTTTGTTTAACTATTTTCCACCACTGTCAGAAAAATTAAACTTGCAGAAAGGTGACAGTTACCTAACAAACTATTAATAGGTATGGTGCTCACCAACTTTAGATCATTCTCTCTCTTCTTTTTAAAAATTCATTAAATATAGGGCATATTTGACTAGAACTGCCTAGTAAAATCCATTGTAACGAGTATTTATTTCTCTATGTTGCCAATGTTACAGGTGCACATTTCTGGATCTGAATTGCATAGTCACACATTATGAGTCTTTGTATGAATTATTTACAGAAAGACTGTCAGTCTGATCATTACAGAATAAACCAAAACACATTTCATTGTCAAAAACGTCAGGAAAAATAATTTTGCAGTTAATTTTCCAAAGCTATGAAATGACAAGGTCTCACAGAGTGGTCCCACATGATGGAAGTGACACCATTCACAGTGGGAGTTTCCTCATCACATTAGCAGGAGCAGCTTCCTGAGAAGAATTAGACTCTCTTCCTTTCGTCCTTTTATTCTTTTTATACAGTTGGATTTCTCATTGGATGTCAGAAGCTCTTACATATTCATCAGTTTATTAGACTAGCTCTCAGGAGATAGGACTGGTAATTTTATACTGACTTAAAGGATTAGTGCAATTTTACGCTCTGTGGTGGCAGTCCTGTGTTCAGATTAGGTCAATGCTTCGCATTGCATTACAAACATAACAGAACTGTGTGTTTGTTCTGAATATTTCTGATTCTGGTTGCAAATTTTAGCAAAAAAAACCACTTTAGTTTATTTTTTGTCAGATTTTGCTAGTATGCCAACATAAAAGACCTAGAGACATGAAATCATCTTTGTGGATCTTGACTATTCAGAAAATGCAGATTACACGTTTCCATGCTCTGCTTTTGTAGTATGAAACAGGCAACTCTTTGTTCTCCAAAAGAGGGAGCAGAGTATTAAACATATTGAACATTTACCAGTTGCCTCTTTATTAGGATTTCCCCATGTCTTCATGCACAAAGGAAGTTAAGCTATAGTAGACAAATTCATTAATTCAGCTACAACCACAGCTTAATATCCTGATATAGTCATCAAGCTCAGTTTAAGATTTTTATTGTGTACTCAATGTAATTACTATCTTCTGAGTGAGATGTCAAAATGTACACATTCATTTACACATAACTAGCAAATACCTCCTTTCCAAAAACACACAACTCCACGTTCTTAGGTGGTTACTTACAGTTAAAAACACTCACTAACACAGATACTAGCTTCAGTTTCTTGCAAAAAATAAACACAAAGCTCAGCAATTACTGCTTTGTGAAACAGTGAAGAACTTTTTCAAGAGCACTTGACAGCAGGCAGTTGAATTCTTATTTCACTGCATCCACAGGTGATACAGCTGGGGGAGGAAAGGTGAAATTTTGGCAAAGGTCACAGGGGAAAACCAGTACCCTTATAAAAAGTCCCATGGAGATTTTAAACAGAGACTGAAGCATAGGGTGGATCTGGAATATCAGCATTGGCCAGTGTTTGAAATGATGTTTGGGACATTTTTAAAGCACTTTGAAAAAGATTCCCATTTAGAAAATGACAAAGCAAGAGGACTGTTTACACAGAGGGACTTTCCACATAATGGAGTGTGTGAACAGAGAGGTTAGGGCCAGACAGGCACCAGGTATTTCCAATCTGATTTATGCCATGGGTAGTTTTATTTAATATGACTTTTAAATTAAATTATAGTGAAATATTTTTGTAGAAAATATGCACTTATAAGATGCTGACTTCACAAATTATGAGCATATAAAAACTTAGGAGCAAGGAAATAGGCTATAGGTTTTGAAGATGAGTTTAAACAGTGCTTCATTAATTCTATTCTTCAGCAGATTATGATGAATTTAACAGGTATCAGAAAATGTCCTGCCCATAGAGCCACAATGGATGCACTGCCTGCTGGATTTTTTATTGAACATTTTTAACTGTAAGGGTATAGATTTCCATAAATGCAGTTCATTGTAATAATCACCACCAGGTAGATGAAGGGCTGACCCTGCCTCCAGTATAACTTTGCCACTGACTCCAGTGGAAGCTGGACCAGCTCTTGGCAGACTTTGCCATTGCCAGAATAATATTAGTGTGACTCTGTACCTACAGAAGTAAAATTAATTTTAACTATGTTTGTTTAAATAGTAAGCTTCTTATCTGGCAGCTTAGTGATATGTCTCCTGCACTGTTTTTCCATTGTATAAAAGTTACAGCTTTGCTCTTGGGTGGGTTATTGAATAATATGTGGTTTTAACATATAATTATGGTCACTTACCTGTGAGAGTGTCCTACTGAAGCAATGCTCAGGTGAAATAAAATTAGAGAGGGACTATGAGAATAAATAATGCTTGTCTTCTTGGTGGCAAATCTAACGTATTTCTGATTGAGAGCTCCTGTCAACATCCATAACAAAAAACCTATTGTCTGTTAAAGAGGAGGCAGTGCCTTTGGAAATTGTATGCAAGAAACAATATGGTCCTAGGAGATGCTGTGCAACATCATATGGCACGCATCTTTGTAAGGTATGCCTGATATCCCGCCTATAAGCTAGCTGCTTTAAGATCAAGATTGTCATAGATCATAAGTGAGGGGTGGTGACAATCAGGAAGAAGAGGAAGAAGCCTGATGAGGTAATTAAAAACTTGTGTCTCTGATGTGCAATCTGCCAAAGAGACAGAGAAACTGCAAAACATACTGGGGGAGCAGTAAACATAAGGGTTCAGAAGTGGCCTTTAAAGAAATGGGCTTTAAAGAAGTTGGTGTGAAGTTCTTCCATTAGAATTAGGCCATCTGTTCTCAACTAGACTTTTGTTTTGTTTTCTGCAAATACTTACCCACAACATTAACAGAATCTAAGAACCAGGATATTAACGTCAAAAACACTTGTCATCAATCAAGGAGAACAACTGAGTGGCCCTATGAATAGATTAATAAGCTGGAACTAGTTTTTTTCCATTGCAAGAAAGCAGATGGAAATCTGCATAATATTTTGAACTACCGCAAATTGAATTTACCCCCTGCTAGAAACATTTACTCAAATAATTCTGGACACTTCTTTACTTAAAAACAACTTTTGGGAAATAAATATCAGTAAGTTTAAGCAGCAAGGTTGGCCCATGCGAGGAATCCATATTCAAAGTCTAAAGGAGTCTGTGAGACTACTCAGGTAAATGTAGATTACCCACCAAAGTTCTCAGCCTGCCAGGCTGTAGGCAAGCTGCTCCCAGCTTCCTTCCCTCTCGCTGTCCCGACAGCCACATCACAGATCATGTCATGGGACTCTGGACTGTGTTGTGAAATCACCAGTGCCTCCTGTTAGTTCTCCTGCAAGGCAAGTTCGTGCTTTGGCAAAAGGGTTGCCCAGGGTTTCATGCTGCCTCTATTCTGCAGTATAGGTTTATTTGTTTGAAATTGTGCTCTTTCCTGTTTGGGGGAGTTTTTCAGTGATTGCTCGTGCAGCATAAGGAGAGCTCTGCACTTCCAGTCCAGCAGTGGCAAGCCAGAGTTATTCACATTATGTCTTTGTACAGCCCTTAACTACAGCTTTTTTACTGGCTAAGCTTCCAGAGGACTTGCTGACCTTTGAAGCATGCAGGAGAGTGGGTGACTTGTGACTTTACTTGCAGTTTATATCAACAAGGTGAACTTCCCTCCTTCATCGTTGTGGACCAAAAAAAAAAAAAAAAAAAGCAGCACAGCAATGAGAAGGTGTTTTTGTCTCTGCTCTTACTTAAATTATCAAGCCATCAAGACCAGCCTTTCAAAAGCTACTGAATCCACACTCCCTTTCTCCTAGCTAAGGTACAAACAACTGTCTCCAAAGAAAATAATGTTTCCAGAGAGCACGAGGTGCAGAAGGTCAGACATAGGTAGTTTTGGGCAAAAGAACCAAGCAGAGTTAGCTACAAACTGTGGAAAACACAGTCACTGCCCCTGCAGCTGGCAGTTGGTCATTCTGGTCATTTATCTAGGTTGATAATTTGGTGTACAGTAACCTGGTTATTACTGTGGCTTGAAGTTCTGCGTGCAGCTTCTTATTATTAAATCCTGGCAATCCACTCAGAGCTGGACAACGTCACACTGGAATGAGTTTTTAGGAAGGGTTTGAAGGGGGAAAAGCCTGGTGGTTTGGCAAGCTGGGACTAGGTCAATATTTCATGCAGTTGGTTCTGCACTGGGGCAAGACTGGAGGCAGGAAACAAAAAAGCTGCTGGGACAGGGAATTACGCACGGCGTAGAGAGTTTGGGATGGGATGAACTGGAAAGTGTACAGGGACTACAGGGAGGACCCTTGTCTGCACAGTGCTGCTCTTCGTGCTGGTCAGGCTTGCGAGGGATGGCCTTGCTTTCCTCTTTCTCTCCACTCTGCCTTCCTTTGGCTCAAGTCAAGTTAAAATGAGGGACACAGAAACTGCATGGCAGCTAGTGAACAATATTAATCTGCCACAGGATGAGAGCGGGAGGCTCTGCTCAATAACTGAGGAAGTATTCTTGCTGCTCAGGGACACTATTTCTAGTGTTCCTAATATTTCCCCAATTGCTAGTAGCTAATTTGGGCTTTTTTTGTCTTTCTGTGTCATAATATATTTGTAAATATTTTTTTCTCATTTTCTCTGAGCTGTCTTCTTACTTTTCTTATTTTTCTGCCCATCTACCTTTTGTGTCCTCATCCATTTTAACTCATGCTGGCACAAAGTTTCCCCAGCTCCTACAAAACTCAGCCATCCCACAGCCTCCAAAATCCATGGTGAGTGGAAGCAGAGCAGGGCTGTCTACATTCCTGCAAGCCCAGGGCTTGGGAGACGACATGGATGTGTGCCAGTGTTAATAAATAGGGAACTATTAGTGACTGTGTAAAGCAGGAAAATTGCAGAACAAGATAAGACTCTCAGAATTCCCATAAGCTGATTTTGGATAAGGATATTAACCAAGGGGAAAAATAGGATATCCTTAAATGCATATCTCTCTATCCAACCACATGTGTGTTTGCGCAGGCGCTACACTGGGTATAAAAGGCAGCAGGATCATGTGCTGAAGTGTATCTGTGACACACGCTCAGCTCCTTTGCACCTTGCCCAGCACACAAGTTGCTTTGCAGTTTTGCAGCCAGGCTGTGGTTGGGGTGACTGTTCCCAGCTCCCAGGCCAGGCTGCACTACACCTGCCAAACTAAACACCCCGTGGAGCTCCAGTTGGGCCCAGCATGCATGAAACCCAATGCACTGGCTGGGACAAACTGAGAGAAGCAGTTTCTCTTGCAGGTCTAGTAACTGTGAGGCTTTATTACCTCCTCCAGTGTCCTGCAGAGCAGTCCGGGCACCCCGATCGTACAGGTTTGTGTTGCAGTAAGGCAGATCTGAAGATCCAAGGAAGCTGCTGGGTTGAATTACATCTCCAGGTACCTGAGTGCTGCTGGGGCAGAGCTCATCCTGCCTCATCGAAACAGGGAGGCTCTAGTGGGTGCCAGCCTCCCCAGTGCAGGTGGGGTGCATGGAGTGGTGCTGGCACACCAGCCCACATTTACATATCAGTGCTTTGCATTCCCTAAGGTTTATTGCCATGGTCACAGCAGGGAAGAGAGAACTGGCTGAAAATAACGTGACTTCTGTGGTAACTGATATGTGGGAGGAGGCAGAGAGCAGAGAAACTGCTTGCGAGAGATGAAAAGAACATGAGGAACTGCGGAGACAGGTCAAATAAAAATCAGTCTAGGGTAGTTCAGGTTCAGGTAATCCTGCTGTGGAGCATGGGACAGACTAGTTCTCCTCTCCAAGGCCCTTCCAGCTTTATCTGCTGAAATCGAAGTTCCTGTTTGTTGCAGGAAAGCACCTCTTGGTGCCAGTCACACTGGGATTCCTCTCCCTTCCCATTTGTGCAGGACCCAAGCAGCACGCAGAGTGCAGCTACAGTGCCTGGAGCAGCTGCAGGACGTACGTGCCATGGGGTCAGCCTCATCCCTGGCCCCATAAGTGGTGCTCAGCTCCATCCCCCTGGCACAGGAGTGTGGATCAGCCCTCAGGGCAGCAGCGTGCGGAATGCTGCATCCAGCCGGCAGCAATGCTTTCTCCTTCCTGACCCCACCACTGTACTCCCCGTGCTTAGCTCTTGCTGTTCTAGTTTTTGCTGATCTCGACGTGTTAAAATTATTTTTTCTCTTGGTGCCTGACTCTAGGCAAGGTTACTAGGTAGCTGGGTCATTGCGGTATGTGACTGCCAACTGCTGAAATAATTTGCATTGGGCTGCGGGTTGGTAACACACTGAAGACCTTGTTTGGAATGATGACTAATCAGCATCAAAACTCCTGCAAGCTTCATTTTAAAAACAAGGAATATTTTCTTCAAAAAGAACAAGAAAACTATGTTTCTGTGTTGTAACATGGTTGGCCTTCATGTGGCAAGAGCCCAGCTCATTTCCCCTCTGGTCTGCATTCTGGAATTATTACCACACTTATTTCCAGTAGTGCAGAAAGTCTTTTCCATATGCCTCCTCTTCAGCCAGTAGTCAGTAGCTAATGTTTGATGTTTCCTAGGCAGAAGGAGATGAGGACAAACCAACAACTCTACTGTGATGACAACTACCTTAGAAAAAGTAAAACCTTTCTCTAAAAGCAGTGGCCAGGTCTGAGAGCAAGCCCAGTCCTGCAGACAGTACTTCAACAACACCTCCAAGGAGTGTGCAACCTTGGGACAGTCTGTGCAAGGAGTTCAGAGAAAGCTCCTGCCCCCCAAAAAAACTCTTTGTCCAGAGCAGGATTGTACCTTGTCCTGGCTGAGAGGAGAGTGGTCAGCAATGAAGAAGCTGCATGAAGTTAAAATTGCATTTAGACAGGCAATTCTTTATGAATTCATAACAAAATGTGTTTTGCATGGATATTCACTTCCACTGACATGGAAGAGTCAATTGTGCCAATTAAGATGGGTGAGCAGAAACCTCGTCTTCGGCACTCACATAACTTCTATCACAGCAACTTTTAACTGGATGTTGTCCTGCATTTCACAGTCCAGCTTAACAGCAGTCTGCAGGTTTTGACCAACTTGTGCTATAAAAAAAGTCATTTACTGGAAAAGAACAGTAAACAGCTCATAAAAAGTGTTTCTCAGCATCAGCTTCAGAAAGGAATTCCTCCCAAAGCCCATCTCACTCTCTTTGGTAGAGCTGATAGGGACATGCAGGATGGAAGGGTATTCATAGCTGCAACGTGGCTTAAAAACAGAAGAAAATAATACTCTTGTGGGGAGAAAAAAAAAAAAAAGGGTTCTCTAGTGGGCTGGGTACAGGCAGAATTAGAAAACAGGCTGTGTTGTCCTCAAGCAAGGGCACTCCATGTCCTCCTGCTTCTGCAGGAGACACTGAAGGTTGTTTTAGGATGGCAGATCATACCTGTGAGAGGTCAGTTCCCACAGGTAGGGGATACCTGAGATAACCAGGCCCTGGCCATACTGACCTAAGGGCAAACTGGTTCTCAGAAGGGCACTGTGGGCCCCTGCTTCCAACCTTGCCAAGCCAAGGATGTTCCCAAAGCATCTGCCTCGGGCTTTTTTTCACTCTGTGGTGTAAGGGCTGGATCTCTGCACCTCTTTTGTGTCTCTGCCCTAGCAGCTGCTCCAATGAAAGAGCTCAAAACTGCATTTCTTTAGAGATGCATTCTTTCTGACAAGGGTTGGATGGTCTAAGACATTTCCAAGGGCCACACTTGCAGGAGAGGTGGCCATGTGCTCACCAGCGTGCAGCCCAGCTGCCTGCCTCCAGGCACCAGAGCTGGCTCGGGCAGTGGTGTCTGCAATTCAGCATCTCCTGTGCTCCAGATGGAGACAAAACACAATGTTAAGAGCTACCAGCACCAAATACCCCAGATGGAGTAAGAAGATCCTCTGACAGACAGAGTAACAAATATCTGGCCCACACAGATCTCATGTTTAAACTCAGCAGTGTGAAGAGATTTGATCTCTTCCTACACTTTTTGTTGCTGTCCTAGTATTATCTGTCCTCACTTTTCATATTTTTGGTGTTCCTATTCAGACCAACTACAATTGATGTGAAAACTGTAAATAAAAGACTCTTCTAGAAGTAGGGAGAGCAATATTTGGCCTTAAGTTTGATTTTGCCCCAAATAATTTTACGATTAACTTAGTTTTATGCTCACATGTGTATCTCTCAAGAAATTTGAGAGTGAAGCACTAACAAAGGCATTAACACATAAAAACATTTTTCAGCCACTAAATGTCCCCTCTCAATCTGCGAAAAGAGGCTTTTCCAATCATTATATGCTTATGGTCCATCAAGTTGGTACTGGAAGAAAATCTGAGGTAGCTTTCTCTGTCACAGAGCTGCCAGGTAGCTCATACTTGCTTTGTCTTTTGAAACACGCTTCCTGCAGTAGTGATGAATACAATATTGTCTGATGGATTTGCTCGGCCAGCTAACCATGAAGGCAGCTTGGAAAATCTGTCCTTGTTTACAGATGATTTTAAAGGCCTATGTTCACTGCGGGTTTAATTTCTTTATTAATGCAATTATTTAAAGATTATATTGAAAGAATGAAAGAATGAAAGAAACCTTCCTGATTTCTCTTTTCACCACTGAGGCCCCAGGCTGAGGGTGGCTGCTCTGAGCCCAGAGGTCCTATCATACTTACTGACTTGCTGCAAAAAGAGGTGCTGACTCCTCTGAACTGAGGGGCTGAGGTGAGTTGACCACCAAAGCTGCTCCATCACTCTCCTCCTCAGCTGGACAGGGGAAAGGAAATGCAACAAAAGGCTCATGGGTTGAGGTAAGGACAGAGAGAGATCATTCACCAATTGCCATCATGGGCAAAACACACTCAGCTTGGGGAAATTAATTTATTACCAATCAAATCAGAGCAGAGTAATGAGAAATAAAAACTCAATCTTAAAACATCTTCCTCCCACCCCTCCCTTCTTCCTGGGCTCAGCTCTGCTCCTGATTTCTCTACCTCCTCTCCCACAGCGGCACAGGGGGACAGGGAATGGGGGTTGTGGTTGGTTCATCACACGTTGTCTCTGTTGTCCTCGGCCAGCAGTGGGTCTGACTGTAGCCAGCTGGCATTGGCTGTGTTGGACATGGGGGAAGCTTCTGGCAGCTTCTCACAGAAGCTATCCCCGTAACCCCACCACGCTACCAAAATCTCGCTATGCAAACCCAATACAGGTGTAGAGTTGTGGTTTCACAGCCTCATGGGTCCTGGTTCACCCTTCTGCACTGCCTTGCTATTGCCTCTGGGCTCCTACTCAACCACAAAGAGCATCAGACTGGCTCTTTTCATAAAAGCTGGGTGTAAGCTGTACAGTGAATAGTAAACTTCCCCCAAAAGGTCAGCTCTGGTGAGCAACAGAAGTTGTGTGGAGTCAGGTTAAACTCAGCAAATCATCCCCAGATCTTGGGGAACACAAGTTCTAACAACAGATTCAAATGTCATATTTTAAAATTCCACTTGACACTTCATTTTGAATGTGAGATTAAACGTCTAAAGGAGACTGCAAGTGTTGAAAGTATTCAAGTCAATGCAAAATGAAGCATTTATTTTTGCTCCAGCTATAACTGATCCTTTTCCTGTTCTGTTTCACCAACCAAAGCCTTATTTTCCTATTCTGTAACTGGGAAAAAGAATCAAACTTCCCCACTGGGGACCAGCCTCACAGATGTGGAAGCTGGGAGATGCACCGTGTGTAACACATAACAAATAAACACTCTGCCCTGCAATGCAAATAAGCCTGTAATGGTTTTACATCCCCAGCTGGGAGGAAGGGTTTTCCAATTGCATCCATCTTTCTGGTACCTGCACAGCTCCTCAGGCTTAAATCTCAGCTTTAGACTCTGGCATCTTCTTCTCATCATGATAGTAATCTCCAAGTGAGCAAAACAGGACTCTTAAACAGTCTCCTATCAAATCCCACCCTAGCTAATGCCACCCTAGCTAATGCCACCTTGGTCACTGAATCCTTCAGGCCTCTGAGTTGGATATTGCCCTTGGCACAGCCCAACTTTTTTTGTTAAGGCTTGCAACATTTTGCATAATTGTTTTAATTTTCAACCCTCCTTCACAGTGCCACCTCCTTGAATACACTGCTCTGTGTGTCTATCTGCCACTTTTCACTCTTTATTCAGAGTATTTAGATGCTTTGGGATTAAGATGATTGTGCCCAGTGCCCACATGCCATCTAGCACAGTAGGGTGCTGATCCACACATGGGATTTCTCAGAACCATGATTATGGAGGCAGCAGTGATATCACAAAGGGATAGAGAGCTGGGAAAGGCCATGGCAATGCAAACCCCAGCCCTTGGGGGATATATATTCTGTGATCTGAATGATCTCTATTGACAGCTTTACCTTCTGGATATGGATTCGCTGGGGGCTAACAGCCCCTCTGTCCCAAACTGCCCTTTGCAATATGCCCTCAGCGTCCCGTGCAGCCCTGCCTTATCGGTGTAGGAGCTGCCTTCCTGCCGGGATGGATGACTCAGTTCCCAAGGAAGCCCTCCTTCCCAGCCGGGAACTGCCCTGAACCTATCAAGAGAAAAAACTTTGATCTTTTTCAGCATGAAAATAAAGACTTCTTGGAGGCCACCCTTCCTCATACTCCCAGCTGCTCCAGCCAAGCAGAGCTGCAGCCATGGCCGGCAGCGCTGGGCACGCCAAGGGAGCACTAACACGTGGCGGGGGGATTAGGAAGACACAACTGCTCAAACAACAGCCTGAGCAGGTCAAGCTCTGGGTGCAGGCAGCTGCCTGCAGTGTGGACAGCCAGGGTGGCTTAAGGAATCACCTGTTGCATGGGGGCAGCCCCTCTCAGCGCTCTTGCACACCCATGTGTGTGCAAAAATGATTTTCAGCCTTATTACTATTATTAAAAGCATAATTTATCCACACAGGCAATAGTGCAGTATTTCCTCTCTTGCTGTATGAACAGCGTGAGTCAGCTGGGGATGGTCCACGCTCCTGCTTGTACCTGGGTCTGCTTTCTATTCCCTTTTCCTTGTAAAATGCTCAGTGTGGAAGAAAACAGGCAGAGGGGGAAGGCACACATGGTCAGTCGGTGGCCTGTTTTTGCAGGACAGTTGGGACCAGAGAGCTGCAGTTGTCTCTAAGGAACAACAAATATAAATCTACCCAACGAGTTCCCAGCTGTCAGCAGATCATCCCCGAGTTCTTCTTTACTGCTTCTCTGGCCTTGACCATGAAGTACTTGATATGAGCTGTTCCCTGCTTCCTCCGTCCACCTGTTACAAGTTCACAAGCTGCTGGGCAAACACTCATTGTCTGAACTTTATTGTCTGTGCTATCTCTCTCCTAGCAGCGCAGTTATCTGCAGCACGTATAATGTGCCAGCTTTCCCGTAAAGCTGCCCATGTTTATGGTTTTGTCAATGAGGACTCTCCCCTCTGACATTTATGTACCCTTGGTAGGCATTGGCAGGAGGATCAGGAATGGCAATATTTCATCCTGAGGGATCAGGAAGGAGAATTAAAGAAGAATTAGACAGGCCACCAATGCAGACATTGAAACTTCCACACATCAAACTGTTGGTGTGGATAAAGTGGCTGTCCCTGAGGAGTTGGAGACAGGCTTTAAGTGTGTGATAAATACCCATCCTAAAGCGAAGAGTGTCAGGAATCTGTGTGAAATGAAGTGCAGAAAGCGAAGGAACCACAAAACAAGGAATCATATTGTGCCGTGATGAATCTCCAAAATGCTTTGCCAAGCTCAAAATCCTATGAATCCTCATGTCTTGCAAAGTAAAGATGCTTTCAGTAGTGACAGTTGTCCTGCAATGTGGCAAGGGATGGCTGCCTCTGCTGTCGCATTGTTGAATATGTCTTTTCTCAGCTGGCAGAGAAGAAAATGTGCTGGAAAGCAGAGATGAAGGCTGCAAATTTGAAGAGCTCAAGGCAAATGAGAATGCTGGGGGTAGAAACATGAAACGTAGTATGAGGTGCACCTACTGCACTGGTGTTACAGCTACCCTCAAGCAGGAGAGTCTGTCAGCTCAGAGGTCAAAACAAACCGAAAAGAGAACATGTCTGGGTTAGCAAGACAGGGAGGAGAAAAATATTTAATCTTGAGCAATCAAAAGCACTTAGTTCAACCTGAACATTGCTGTGTTTCCTAACCCTATATTTAGCTCCCCTTATATTTAAGGTCACTTGTAGTGGAAAAAATGCATTTGAAAAACTTCAATTGGAAATTCAAATAGTTACAGAGGTCCTAAGGTGAAACAAAGGGGAAAATAGAAGATGTTGAAACAAGCATGTTTTTCAGCTGTATCTGGTGTCAAATTCATGAGTAATTTCGGTTCTCCCCAAATGCCTTTGTGCATTCATTTTGTGAAGGGGAGATGTGTGAACTACTCGTGGGCAGCATCTCAGGGGCTATCCAGCAGAAGAGAAAAATCACTAAATTGTTTAAGAAGAAGGAGGCAGCTCAAGCCTGTACCTGTGCCCTGGTGTGCACGTGATGAAGCAGGTTCCTGACTGCACTGAACTGATTGCGTGTTTGTTATGAACATACAATCACCCGACTGCAAATAGCAGGAGGTGCCATAGTTCATCAGCCCCTGAGCCTGGCATCTGGCTCATACCCAAGAAGCCCTCTCTGGCTTGGAGTATCGAGCACTGGAGGCAGTGGCAAGAAAACAGAGCACCTTGCCATGGAGCAAGGCAGGCTCAGCAGCTCAGAGGCTGTTGGTACCAGAGGGAACCAAGGGTGCTGCCATGCAGGGGACTCGGGGGTTTTTGGTTTCTATGGTTGTTTTAGGGCAGAATGGTGCCAGACACACCTTTTGGAGCCAAATCTCCTTCTGAGTATTTATGTGGGACTTGTCCCTTAGCACTGGCAAAGTTAGGGGTGACTCAGCTCAGGTCAGTAGTGCATCAAGGGGGCGAAGGGTACAATGTATGGCACCTTTTCTTCTCGCTTCCCTACCAGGACACCTCCCAGCCTGTGGACTTTGTAACGGTGTTTTGCAGGTTCCTTGTACAAGAGCATTTGGACCTCAGTGTACAGTACTTTACCCCCTGTTCTGAAATGGGATACAACTTTTCCAACAGCTAAAGCATGAAGCAAACAACTGATTTAAGGGAGATCTTTGGTTATGAAGAGTTTTGGAGAGCAGCTTTTCAGTTCACAAGTTGATTGCCCAGAGTACAGATGAGAAGATCAAGCATGGCCATACAGAGGGGCTGACCTGCTGGGCTCTGGCATGGCAGATCCTGGTACAACATGCTTTTTCTGATTCCCTTCCCAGAGCCATTGCCCCTGCCAGCCATGCTTCCCAAAGACTCTGGTGGGGAGCATTCAGGAAAGATCTTGTCCCACCCTGCAATGGCAGCAGTGACAATGGCTCGTTTTTCAGAGTTAGCATCTACCCCCACAACAAAGGTTCAGATGCATTAAAAGAGCAATATCAGCATTATCAAAAAGAGTGTCCCTCACCTAGTGTGACAGTCTCAAGTTTGGACTTTGCCTTGGACTCTATCCACTGCAGAGCAAAGGAAGTCAAGCTGTTGGGGGGGCGGGGAGGAAGGGGGGCGGGGAGGGAACCAAAAGCAGCTTTGTAATGACTTTTTTTTTGATCCTGATTTTAAATTATTGTATGCTAAATGCCAGAAGTTCTTTGAAATGTTATCTTTCAGCTTCAGCAACCCC
>NW_010289291.1:14678-51811 GCF_000700745.2 Antrostomus carolinensis
AAAGTGGCAGAGAGGAGAAATCACCCATAGCACTGTCTGTCCCTTCATCACATCTGACACAGCTATCCAGGGAGCACAACCCACAGGCTGGCTCCCACGCATGGGGAGCTCCCACGCTGCTGTACTGCTGCTGGAGAACCAGCCCCAAAAATCCATTACACACATAAACCTGGGACAAAATCCCAGCACTGCCACTCAGTTTCCCCTTGTGCAGCCTGAGAAGCTTTTCCTGCCGTGTCCCCTCCTTAGCTCTACAGAAGGCATTATGTGGTGATGGGGGCTCCTGTCATCAGTAAGGTTTCTGATCCCCAAAATAACAAGCATGTATCAGCTAAATAAGAATGCACTCTGGGCTGTTTAATGTGGATCTTCCTGATATTGTAGGTTGGTTTTTGGGCCAGAAATAGAGGTGAGCGATGCCCTGCCCAGCACCCAGCACCAAAGCAGACGAGCTCCTTGCAGTCTTCACTGTTACACTCCTGCTGCTGTCAGACGGCAGGTGAAGACACCTTGTTCAAGGGGTTTGTAGGCTGATGCTGTGATGCTGTTTGGACATGGGTGACAGTACCAAGAACCTGTACAGTCCCTACTCAGAGTATTGCTAGCAGCCAGCATCATCCAGCCCTGTGGCACTGGATGAGAGCCGGTGAGATGAGAGCCTTCTCTCCTTTAACTTTGCAAAGTCTCCCACAGCACTACAGAGGAAGCTGGTGGTCAAGCAGCACTGCTTGGCCTGATGTTCCACAGAAGTGCCACATGACTTTCAGGCTGCTGAGGCTGAAGGTATCACAGCAGTCATGATGCTCTCTCCCTTTTTCTTTCTTTTCTTTATACTGTACTTACTGTTTCCATTTAAATAATAACCCCTCTGTTACCCTGCATAGCCAGAAAAATCAAACACGTGTATCTGTCCTGTTTTTTGGCTGGGACAGAGCTGATTTTCTTCTTAGTAGCTGGAATAGCGCTGTGTTTTGGGTCCAGTATGGGATCTGTTATGAGAACGTTGATAACATACCTATGTTTTCAGTTGTCACTGCAGTTGTCATGGGGAAGACTTTCCAACTTCCCCATGTTTTGCTAGTCTGCACGTGCAAAGGACTACAGGGAGAATAGTAAAATTAGCAAACCCCAATTGATTGGCATTTGGATATGCCAATGGGATATTCCATATCATATAATGTCATGTTCAGTATATTAATGAGGGTCACTCTCTCTCTCTCTCTGTCTCTCGGGCTCTCACTCTTCTGGGATTGCAGTTTCAGTTTGGGGATTGCTGCTCCTCCAGGATCATTATCCAGGAATGGGCTAGGTCAGCAGGTGGTGAGCAATTGCACTGTGTATCACTCATTTCTATATTTTATTACTATTATTACCAGTATTATAGTCATTATTATTTTAAGTTTTATTTTATTTCAATTATTAAATTGTTCTTATCTCAGCCTATGACTCTCCTTACCCTTACCCCTCCAGTTCTCTCCCCTATTCCCTGGTGGGGGGAGAGTGAATGAGCAACTGTTTGGTGTTTGGCTGCCAGCCAGGTTAAACCACCACAGTGTCTGAGAACTGAAGGCCTGATTCTTCTGTGGGATTTTGGACGTTGATGGCAGTAAATCAATGGCATTTTCCTAAAATGAGCTACCAGAATGAGGACTGGGCGGCAGCCTGTTTCAGCTGTGTCTGTGATTCCTTTGTTATGATTCACCTTCCACAAATATCCAAATAAACAAGTTTGTTGGCAGGAGTATTCTGGTGAGAGGTGAAAAGCTGCAAAAAAGTCTCTGAACTCTCACTTTGAACAGAGAAATCTCCTCCTGACAATTGGATCATTGAAGATGCCCTGTGACCCTCTGCGCCGGAGGCAGGTACCCACACCGTGTGCTTGGCACGGGGCACAGTCACACCAGGAATATTCACAGCACTCTTTTGGCACGTCTCAAGGAAATGCATATTTTTCTGCTGTGCTGTCTTTTTGAATCCTTACATAGAAAAGTATCATTAAATGC
This sequence comes from Antrostomus carolinensis, assembly GCF_000700745.2. Taxonomy (NCBI): domain Eukaryota; kingdom Metazoa; phylum Chordata; class Aves; order Caprimulgiformes; family Caprimulgidae; genus Antrostomus; species Antrostomus carolinensis. The sequence continues at coordinate 16,682 of NW_010289291.1, forward strand.
TGTTCCAACATTCTCCTTGGTTTTGTTCTTCCTGGTATCTGGAAGCAGATGATGTTGTTATCAGGACTTCACCACTGCAACAAGGATTTATCCATTATCAGAGGCTTCCACAGTCTCTTTTATTTCTTGATAGATTCTTTGTTCCTAAAAAAGATACCTAATTTCTCAACTACGGTGTCCAATGTGTCAGTAGATTTGGTGATTTCAGTAGATCAATGGATATCTCATATTACTTTTACTTATGTAGAAAAAATCCTTAGAATTTTTGTGCATATTATATAAATAAAAATTATTATTTTTGTGCATATTTTATAAACAAAAATTATTATTTTTATGCATAGTGGACATGTCTCTGACTGCCATCATGTTTTTAAGAATCAAATAATGTTTGAACTAGCAAAGAACTATTTTTGGAGGAGAGAGAAGTAAATCACAAAAAGTGTTCACTAATATATATAGTTATAATATATATACTTCCCTCTGTGTTCCAATAAATAAAGCAATTAACTAAATCCTTCATTTTAGCTCATCTTTATTACTAGCCACATAAAGTTTTTGGCTTTGGTGTCAATAGTATCATCAAGACAAGGTACAGAATCCCTCCCCAGGATTTCAACATGTGCAGCAGTGCCAGGCTTACACGGTGACAGTAATGTGGCCTCTTTACCCTGAGTGAAGCCACCATGGTGGTGTCTGCAAAAATTTAGTCCAGTTGCATGAGATAGCAGCTTGCAAAATATTTGAGATGCTGAAATACACCCAGAAGACAACTGCTTTGGACAAGCTGACAAATGAGCCTGTTATCCTCTGTCCTTCAGCAGATCTCGTGCCAAATATCAACTCCTGACAGAAACGGCTCAGGGCTGATCCCCTGGGTGCAATGCTCTAATTTTTTGGGGTTATGCATATGGGTCACACAGAAGTCCAAGGCCCGGAGCACTTGCAGTGGTCTGCTGGCTCTGCAGCCATCTAAAGCCATTGCAGAGGAAAGTAGGTCCTTGGAAGGGTGAAAAGACAACAGAGAGATGATAACTCTCTCCTAGATTCAGAGCTATAGATTGTCTCATTTTTCTTCCTTTTAAGAAAGAATTCACTGAACATTTCCGGGCTTGGGCTGCTTGTATATTTGCATTAGTACATGGTTAACTTGCTACTTAATAGGTATTCCAGAAAAAGAAAAGAAACTACAGGCCAAAGTATTTTTAAATGTACTCAGCTGTCTACATCCTTTCACTAAAGTGAAGCTCAAAACTAAAACTCTTCCCTCCCATTTTCCCCAGACGGTGCACACTTTCAGGATACAGAAATAGCCCAACATCCCTTTTCAATAGTTTATGACTTGTCAATAGATGCTCACTATGTTCTGTGTTTAAAAATCATCCAGAGCAGCAGGATATATGAGCCAGGCCCAAGAAGTCTGTTTATATTTCATACACAGTTATTTAGACCAGCTGTGCTTGTGAGATTTCTTCGTATTACTGCTATTGTGCAAAGAGACACTGAAATACTGTATTTCAGAGGCTGATTAAATGGCAATGTTTGAAGTCTTGACTGTGGAGCAAAGCGTCTCTAATTCAGATTTCTGGAGCTTTTCCTGGAGCCGTGTGGATATTTCGGGAAGTCATTCAAAGGAGTAGTTTTTGGGAAGGGAGATGGTTCACAGGAGGATCTTTTCCTCCCAAACCATTCCAGGTCTTGAGTACTTCTGAAGAAAGAGCAGTGTGTTGAGTTGTGTGCTGACTATTTTTGTACTATTTCATAAGACGTGCCCCGAGGACTGCTGCAAGAAGCTGATGCACTCAGGGAAGGGGTTCACAGGAGCACACACACATGCCTGGTCCCACCCAGCAGAGAAACCCATGTCCTTCCCTGCTGACAAATGGCATGAGGAGATAACGTGCAGAAATAACGACCATGAAAGAAGCTGTGGAAAGGGCAGGAGCAGATAAACATGCAGGGACACTGGTCCACACCATCCTTTCTCTAACAGAAGAAGTTTGCATGGAAATGTGCTATTCCCTGCTGTTCACCTCCCTCTAGTTTATACAAAATATTCCAGGAAACTTATTTCAAAATATTCTAGGAAACTTATTTTTTAATCTGTAATTATTCTTTGTTTTTGTTTTGGTTTTTGGGTTCTGTTTTAAATTTGTTAAAGTGGTCAGCATTTTTCAAAAATCAGAAATGTAATTGCAAAGGATGCTAAAAATGTCAGTCTATTTTCTCTAAATCTTCAGATTTGCTCCAACACAACAGTGTTAATTTGGCCAGACATGAAAAGAACTTGATAAAAATCCAGAATTTCTCTAATTCTGCAGATCTAGTGAATTTTGTCTGTTTAAACAACATTTTTTTTTTCTTGTTCTTTGTTAGGCAAGCAAAGGATGACCTGAGAAGCCTATCATGTCCTTGTACCCTGCGTGCTACAGCTGACCTGCTGAAATGGGAGCAGAGGGATGCAGGCATACGTGCGAGGGAGTCAGAACTGCCCTGTGAATGCTTGTGCTGCATGAGCTGTTGCCTAAGAGCAGCTCTGCCTGCTGCATTCCTAAGACACCTCAATGGAGAAGGCATTTCCATGCAGGTATGACCAGGTATCTCCCTAGGTTGCTCCCTTGATGTGTAGGAGACGTGGCAACATCTAGGTACAGCCTGGTGCAGAAAGCAGCCTGGAATGGAGATAAGATGCTCCCAAGGGCATTGCCTTCCACATCCAGCGCCCTGCAGCAGCCAGCTCTGCTGCAAATAATAATCTCCAGCCAGGCAGGAACTTTCCAAGTGAGAGAGTTTGCCTGGAAATGCCCATCGAGTGCGATAGAAAGCACATGGTGACCACCCCGGATGAGGATGCAGGCTCAGAGTCCAGGTGTGGAGCCGTGCTTGGGGATGGAGTCATCACAGTACCTCCTGGGACTTGCTTTGAAAAACCTTTTAAACCTTAAAAGCAAATAGGATCCTCATTTTTGTGCTTCTGTGAAAGGATGGCACAGGGTGAGCTCTCCTTCCTTGCCAAATATGTATATTTAGGAGACCAAACCCCATCCAGCCTGGGGTTTGAAGAAGCCAAGCTGTTCATGAAGCAATGCTCTGTGTCATTTGTGATGTGCTATGATTACAAGTTACTAAACTAAGCTCGACTGAGTGACACTCACCCGCATGCCTTTCCTTCCACCATTCTCCGAACAGCCATTTCCCCCTTGCGCTGTGCATCTACCCTCTGCAGCCCAGAGGCGTTCAAGGTGAGGAAGAAAAGACCATTCCTGTCCCAGTCCCACTCTGTATCTCTGTGGACACCATCACTGCTGACACCCCTTCTCTTCAGGGCAGATCTACTGACATAAGAGCTGCCTGCTCTTATATCTTATGCCTTATATCTGCTTCTGCTGCTCTTCAGCTGGCTTCACGGGCTGACCTACCCCGTGCTGCGTGCCATCTCATGGCTTTGCAAATTAATGTTCCCCCAGCAGAGTTGTTTTCCTTTCTGAACACTTTTTGGGCAGGAGTAGATGGGGTGCGTGTGATAAAGAGACAGTGAGACAGGCTGATGTTATGGAAAGGCAGTGCTCTAACCCAGGAGGGGCAAAGGAAAACTGCTTTTGTTGTTTTTGGATTAGTTCACCCAGAGTTTCTCTTTGTTTTTCTGCCAGGGCAGCTCTTAAATCTCTGACTATACACTTTTCAGTAATTATTGAAAGATCATTGCTTCCCACAGCTCAACATTTTTTCCACCCAGCTCGTAAGCACTCAAGTGCCATGCAGCTCCCACAAACTGTGCTCTGCCTCTCTGCAGCCCGCATGCCCAAGGTGGCTTGTGGATGTGGGGAGGGGTCCAGCAAGAAGGAGGGCATCTCTGAAAAAAGCATCCTTTTCAGATTTGATTGCTACAAAGATGGGAAAGTTCAGAGTAAATATCAGGAACAGCATTAGGAATATGGTGCATGGTGCTAACCATCGGCTGGGCTGGGGTGAGGGGGTTGCTCCCAGCTGGGAAATTGCCATGGGGTTAATTGAAGGAAATAGCAGAGCAGAAGTGGTGTCAGGAACTGGGGAACACTGTGTGCTTGTCCTGCAGACAGTCCTGGTATGTGGTTGCGACGGGCTTACCTGTGGGACACCAGCTCTACAGTCCATGCCAACGCAGTGAGCTGGTGCCATCCTGATCCCCCTGCTGACAGGCAGCTGGGGAAAAGCACTGGATGTAGGGGTGCTGGATGTCAGGGTGCTGCCTTGTCCCTGCCAGTTCCTGGTGCAAATCAGCCTCCTTGCAGCAGCCTTGTCCTCAGGCTTAGGTTAGGCAAGTGGCTCAGGCTGTCAGGTTCTCCTGAACTGTGAGTTTGGGGCAATAAGTTTTGATGCTTTGGGAAGAGTCTGCTTCACTGGACTGTCTCAAAGGCAAATAGGGACGTGGAAGTTTGCAGGTCTGGAGATAATATGCTGTCCTATCATAATTTTCTTCCTTAGCCAGTATAATAGATGCTGAATGCTCTTTTCTTGGCTGTCACCCTCACGGGTCCCTTAATTTTAATGGTGACAGAGAAAGAAGAGGCCAAGCAGCGAGCATGCCAGGTACGTAAATCCTGACTGAGAACAAGTGCGCCATAACAAGGTTTGAAATCTTACTCCAGCAGATCACCTTGACCCCCATCTGTCTGCAAGGAGCACCAGCAGTGCAGAAAGGCAACGGGGGAAATGGGATGCTACGGGTCGAGGGAGCTGAGCAACCCAGTCTTCTGTGCTGGGTATAATGCCCTGTGCAGCAAGGTCAGGGATGGCTCCAAATGGGGCTGGGGAGGCATTGACTCTTGCAAGGCACGAGCCAGGGTCTGCTGCCCATCTCCTGGAGGCACTTAAATTGACAGCCTTGTGTAGCTTGCAAGGCTGATGTCCCTTTCCTTGCCTTTGACAAGGCAAGGATCAAGTGATCCTGTTCCAAAAGTAGTTATTTCTGGCTCTCACGACAGTAACCTGTATTTGGTCACCAAATGAACTGGCATCCTTTTGTTGTGCTTAAGTGCTTTCAGCCCCTGTGCCCTGCAAGGAAAAAGGCTGTCTGCCATAAGAAAAGAAATACATACAGTAAATTCTGAAGCGTTTTAGGCATCCCGGCAGTGCACTAAGATGTTTCAGATGCATTTGAGGAAAGCTGCTCCTTCTTGAACTGTTTCACTGCACACTAATGCAATTTCTGTCTTGTCCCTTGATTAATGTAATCACCATTAGTTTTGGTCTCTGGTGTGTGAATAACAAACAGCAGTGAGGGTCAGAGGCCGGCTCTGGTGAAGAGGCACGGTGCTTCCAGTCTCATCTCTGCAGGAGAGGAAGTCAGCAAACACTGCCTTCCTTCATAAAATAAAGAATTAATGCACCCCGTTGTGCACACAGTGCGTTACTCATTGCACAGACATATATGCATCCTCTGCCCAAAACAGTCAGCAGTCAGTATTAGTGCCCAGCTGAGACTGCGTGTGCTGAAATGCATCATCAGCTACGAGAGGGGCTGCAACATTCGGGAATGGAGAAGCAAGAAACACAGTAGAGGAGTTTCTGCCCTGGGAAAGGTGAACAGAATCACTCCAGCCATTGCCAGGATGAAAATTGGAAGAGAAGACGGTCTTTTCCCAAGCCATGTTTTGTTATAGTGGCTCCTGGAACAAGGATCATCTAGGAAGAAATAAGACATCCATACGGTTAGGTGGTCCATGGAATATATAGGTAACAGTGAACTGTGGTGGTGGGTTACAAAAGGAAACTGGAGAACAACAGGGAGAGCATTAAAGCAAGAATCCGTGGCTGAGGCAGAGTAGCCAAGAGAAGAAAGAGGCATTAAAATACATTTTTTCCACTATGTTGCCAAGTTTGAAAACAGTCATAGAGGAATTTAAAATGTTTTAATAACAACCTCTCATCTTATCAGGGGGATTTCCCCAGTGGATCTCACACACTCTACCAATGAGGTTGATACCCCTCGTGCCCAAAGAATAGATAAAACGACTGAGGCTCAGCTAGGGAAAAACAGCCATCAGCTCTGGAGAGAGCTCTGCCTGAACTCCTGTCCCAGCCCAAGGTCTGCACCATATCACAGTCCCCATTGTAGAAGTGTGTGAAGCTAAATCCTCCTTCTCAACATATATGGTCCAAAGTGTGATGAAAATAGTAGTATTCCTCAGTTACATAATCCTAATATTCCCTGCAGCCTGGCTACCACCCTCCCTCAGCACCATGAGCCATGACAATGGAAGCATGTTGTCACAAGGAAGGTGACAGTGCAGCACATTGAATAAAGATTATCCTTTGCATTGTTTGAGACTGAGACGTAACAGACACACAGAAAAGTCCCTTCTGACTTATATGAAATGTCCCCTGAATTATCTGATTATCCCGAGTATTACAGCTCAAGTGGAAGTTGAAAAGAGGGAAAAGAAAAGCCTGGAAGCTTTTCTGTGAAACTCTCAGCTTTCCACACCACTTTCTTTGCAGGCCAGGCATGCTGTCCTGCAGATGCCCAGCCAGTTTTGCTAATATTCATTTCCAAATGGAGGCAGCACCTTGACCAGCACTGGGCTGAAGACACACAGCATCCTTGATGCTAACGACAGCCTTGGCTGATTCAGCTGGTGGGCAGCATGCTACGTCTGGCTGATAATGTCACGCAGGGCAGTAAGAAACCTGTTGTGATAATTCCACCCTCTTAATCAGCAGCTGCTCCTAAATTTCTCTGGAGCATGTTTGAAATCAGTTAGTGTTTGTATAATCCCACTGCTGGGCTGAAACTGGACAGCTGCAGAGAGGGCAGGTCTCACCATTTGCTGGTGCACACAGCCAGTGTGTTCTCCATCACCCTTAGCTTCAGCAGCTTCAGAGAGAGATGCTGCTCAGTCCCTCCTGTGATGTGAGCCAGTCCCACCGGAGCCTTTGGGCACCATCTCAATGGAAATGTGCAATAACAGACATGATGGATTGTGCGTGCCCCAGAATCCCAAGTGAGGAATGATACAACATGGTGCCCTCTCTTTTATTTCTGGAGTTTTCTGCCAGAGTGAAAAGCTCTTAGGCTTTCAAAGGGTATAAACCTTCTTGGGTATTAATACAGGGGAGGGAGGGAAGGCAGCAAAATACACTACTTCTTGCTTTCATTTTCATCTTGGCTTGACAAGGCATTGCTGCCACTAGCACTCCCCCTTTCCCATTCTCTTTTATTAGCAAATGCACTTTGACTGGTTGAATTATTCATTGTAAACAATTTACCAGGCCACATAAGGTCAGCTTTTCTCTGACTATCAGTTACCCACAAGTGAACATGTACTTTTTTATTGATGTATTTGTCGGTAACTGTTCAGCAAAAAGCGTGCACATACTTGAGATGGTGAGTTGTTTGTGAGCTGCTGTTTGCTTGGACTGGCCTGTCTCTGGGTAAGAGGTTTCTGTGAGAGAAAAGAAGGGAGCAGCCAGGCATGGAGTGAATGTGGAGCAGTCTGACCCCATTTATACTGGAAGACATCTAATAACCATCGTTCCTTCTGCCTCACAAGTGCCCTGATTTGTCAGAGCAGCAGCCACCGTGAACATGAATGTTAGCAAAGCCCTGTGTGCATGAATGTTTGCACAAATGGGACAAGACAAGGGGACGCACTTAGTTGAACATATTAAGTGAACATTTTGCAGCATTAGGTCAGGCCAATTGCTCATATCAATTTATGCTGTAGGAGAGATTTGTGTCAAATGAAAACCCCAAACTTCCTAGATTCACTGTGCCACATTCATTGGAGTTCTGTGTAGCCAGAACTAAGACCTACCACAAGTTTAGACAGTCTTTAGCTGTTACCAAATTGACTGGATTTTCTCCCAGTGTCACATTTTTCTAGCAGCTCAGTCATCTACTATGACATTTTTTATTTTTAAGATGAGATTCAGTGCCGGTTGTGCAAAATTCAACCATGTCATTGAGTCTAGAGGCTCTTTGTAGTATAAAAGTACAAGTATTCATCTGCTGTAAAAGAAAAATACTTTGCTTGAGGCAACAAAACAGCACCAGTTTACACCAGGGAAACATTTCCAGTATATACCACAACATCATGCAGCTATTTCTTTTATGGAGATGTCGTAAGTCTTGGCTGCTGAAATACAGTGTACTGCAGAGAGCATTTCTCCATTTCTCACCAAGGAGGGTATCTTGCTTCAGGAGATTAAAACAATACAGTCTGCAGTGGCTGCTAGATTCACCTGTATCGCTGGAAACAAGTAGGTACCATCAAGGATGCTTCTGTGACTGATAGTCTGAGAACAAACTGTGGGAAATAAAAGTTGCACTATGAGAAACACTCTTTGCAATACAAACTTTCTGTCTTGGTTTAGCTTAATGTAATGAAAATGTTCCAGTTTTTTCTATTCTTACCACATCTTTGTAACACACTGTTTGTTACCTTGCAGAAGGACTTTAATATCTTTGCACACTTTCCTCCTTCCCAGAGTTTAGGGCAGAGAGAGAGGAGGAGCTACAAGGGATCGCTCACCATTGTTTGCATGCACTAGGAACAGGTTTGCTACCTTCCTAATTCTGCAATGCAGCTGTAAATCTTGCTGGACCTGACATTTTATTCACAAATTCAGGGTCAGCCCTGGCCATTAAGCTTTCATGGGTATATCTCATCTTTACATCTGCAAGTGGAGGAAAAGTCATTACTGTGTGACTCCATTCTGCAGCAAGATAAATGTGAGCTTTGAATTTACAGCTGCTTACAGCTCTGCCCACAGCTACAAACTCCCAGTTTCTTACCTCTACACTGACTTTGAAGAAAATTCTCCTCTTCTCATTTACCCCATGAACAAGCCTGATGAGGGTTGAAATTGGGCTGCTGAATGCCTGAAGTTCCATCTCCATGACTTCAAGAGCACAAAGGAAGAAATGTTATCATACTAGAATTTATCCCAAAGACAAGCTGAAGTATCCTCAATAATGGAGAATTCCTGCAGAAAAACTATAGGGAAAACATCATACTGCCACTGCAAGTAATTTCTATTGATTTTTTCTAAAAAGTAAAATGAAATGAGATTTAAAATGTTTGGAAGATCAGTATTAACTGATCTTGCAGACACCAGTATAGTCATCTTCTCATCAATGAGCTGAGAAGCTTTAAAAGATGCTGTCAAAGAGTTAAGATTTTTTAAAAATTTTATCTCAGTGGAGCCCTTTTCCTGAAAACTTAAGAACTTCTTGACTTGTTTCACTTTTCCTCAAGAACATAGATAGTTGGAAATTATCAGAACTGTCTCTCTTCCAGTTTACCCTCTCCATCTGCCTGTACCAGTCAGCAATGAAAAAAGCAATACAAGGAGATTAGCAAAGTACTCAATCAGCATTTCTAATTCTTGAAATCTGGGAATGAAATAGCAGAGAACATCAAGTCATCATGCCCATTCAGCCTGGGGCAGTCTCCCGCCCATTGCCATCAGTCCCAGTGGGCTGAGATTGGAGCAGCTGAGCTTGCCCTGTCACTGACGGTTTGTGGCTGCCTGAGCAGCTCCATCACACGTGTAATTGAGAACAAGTTATTAGTAAAGCAGGCAAACAACAGAGGAACTGACAAATGGTGCTCAAGGCAGGTGACTTGTTAGACCTGGGTACATGTCATTGTGCCAAAATATTTCCTTGGGTAATGGGGCAAAAAAAAAAAGTCAAATTGTTGACTGTCGGTGGCTTGTTCTGTTTTGAGGGCATGGTGCTTTCCAGCCAGCCTCGCAAGATGTGGCGGCCGCTGTCTAGACTGCTGCAAACCCAGACCTTGTGCTGGCACACCATGAAACCTCATTGTCAGCCCCAGGTCCTGCTTTAAAATGCTTTTCCCCGTTTTCAGTGGAAACTCCTTAGAAAACAAAATGGCTCCCTGGTAGGTGTAGAAGTGACTCAGATCATGCTGAGACAGATTTTCTCACACAAATTAATTCATGGTAACTTGAACTGGAGATCCATGCAGGATCGTCGCTTGTGCATATGCAGCAGAAGTTTGCTCTACACAGCTGAGGGAGTGGAAGGGGGAGACAGGCAAAGAAAATCTAACACCTCCCATTCTGATGTAAATATATCCCAGGATGCTCAATGCTTGGAAGAGGTTCAAGGGAGAACCACAAAAATTACTTGCCATCTAGAAACATACCTTCAGCATGAAGCATGGAGCTGAGCAGTCTATTTATCTGGAAGAAGAAAGGAGGGAGACTCAAACACAGTCTGCCTACATGAGGATGCATTTTCAAGAAAAAGCACTTTTAAAATTGACCTAAAATGGAAAAATTGAAATTAAGATGCAAGTAGCTAGTAACAAAGCTAGGTAATCATTAAGACAATTCAGAAGGAAGGTAAATTTTTCCATCACATGAATAGCAACAGCAAGAGTGGCTGATGGCCTTTTATAAAATATTTGGCAGCACAGTCAGCAGTGGCAGGCTGGATGCAGGAGCTGCTCAATGAGGATGTACAGCCCCGATTAATGTCTGCCAAGGAACATCATCCTGTGTCCTTTCCTTTTGCTTGGAATATATCCATGTGTAGCATTCCCAGATGTGAATGATGCCTTCTATTTGGCTCAGGGAATTACTATCCATTCAGCATCTTCCTTTTAATAGCGATAAGACTTACATAATTTTTTATTATTATTATTATTAACATTAATGAGATTTTTCTTCAAATGTCTCAAAGAGCAATGGTGAACTCCTGGGCTGATCTGGATTCTGCAGCACTGACAACAGATTTTTCTCTAATACTGTAAGCAAGGACTTCTCAGGAGACAGGTTGTCACAGGCAGGTTGATGATATGAGCCTGTGCAGGTAATAACTACACCCAGGTAAAATGTGCCAAGCCTGAAAATAATAACAACTCATTGTGTTCATCAGAACATCCCAGAACTTTTGGAGTGATCCTGGACCCCATTTGGGGTTGGAGCTAGTCATACAAGACTAGAGAGAGTGTTTACTCCAGCAACCTTTCCAAGATGGTTGTGTCAGCTGAATTTTTCTTAAAATTCACAGTTCCTAGGACCTGGAGCCTGAAACCTGTGTGGTAGTGAACTGTGCTTTTGCTACACAGCTCTAAGCTTCTTTTCCAAACCACATTCTCTGGAAAATCTCTCTGCTAAAACATACTAGTTTGTGGTGATGCACTTTGCTGGATCTGCTCTGTCTTAACCAAGATACACCACAGGCCAGGAATTAATTGGCTGAGATGAACACTTGGTTGCTATCTTCTTTGTTAAATTCAGTTCTTTAATACTGAGTTTTATTTTGACTTCATGCAGTAGCTACGAGACCTTCTGAAGAATCATGTAGGATGATTGTGCTACAGAGAAAACAAGACAGCAATCTGTCACCTGGCTGGTCTTGGGGCCAGCTCAGGCCTTGCTGTGGCATTCATGGGACCAGGAGGAGGTGGCCAGGGCTCATGGTCTCACTTTAGCCTAGCAGCCACAGAACGGCACAGGAGCCCACGGAGCATCTGGGCTGGGATGCGGCACGGGGAGCTCTTGGTGGCCTATCCCTCCTCCTCACTTGGGGATAGCCACAAGCAGAACTGTCGCAGTGCCAGGCTCTGTTAGCCATGATCCCATGTGCTCCTTTTTGTGAAGGTGGTTCATCTCACTGGTCTGGATGTGGCTCAGGGTATATTCAGCTGTGTGTCACAGCCATGGGCATCCCTGAGACCCATCACCCTGAGCCTCAGGCTCAGCAAGACCCTCCCGTTGCTGCTCTTCCTTCACAGCATCACCTTGTCTTCTAGGACTTGCCATTGCAAGTGATGCTGATGTGGCGGTTCAGGCTCCAGGCATGGCCCTGGCCTCTCAGCAAGCCAGCTTGTTTCCACTGCCCTGATTGATCCCTAAGGTACCTTCCCAGAGCACGGAGGGACTATTTCTGCAAAAATGCAGAAGTGTTTTAACACTTACGATCTTGGTATGTGTGATGGCAAAGGGACAAAGACAGTATTCCTGTTACTCATCACACAGACTTATATGAACCAAATTGTACCAGAAGCACAGAACTAGCTGGACACGAGACTAAAGCGTCTCCACTGGGAAAAAGAAGGTTCAGATATAAAAACTTATATTTTGGTTTTAAAATATGAAATTAAATCCTTAGTTTGCCATTTGTTGCTACATGATTTGGTTCTTTTTAAAAAGGAAAAAAGAAGTCCAAAACGCAAATAACATTTCCTGATATACAAAACAGAAAATATTCCTAACATATTTTCAAAGGCCAGCTCAGAAGAGGAAGCTGCTTCCAGGCTGTAGCTACAAAAATTAACAAGCCAAAAGTTAGAATTCCTCTTCTATAGTTAATCTATTTATAAAAATAGACTGAGCATCTTGTTCCCCTCTTCACCTCAGAAACATCCTGTCTGACCTCAGTGGGAGATTCTGGCTATTTGGTACTCTTAAAACTCGAGCAAGTCTGTAAATATGGACTCAGGAGCCAACATTTGAATCTCTTATGTAAAAAAAACCTCAAAGTCTGTCATTTCAAGCAATGAGACAGCAGAACAGTAACCTATAGTTTCCATGTCTTCATATAAATGAAGTCTGAATCTATTCTCTCTCCTCTTTGTTTACTGTGCAAACTCCTTCTCCACAAAAAGAAATGAGCTTCTCAATCCAATGTCACTTTATTTAAAGCAGTGGGTAAGGAGTTTACCCTGGGAGGTGGTGAGCACACTGGAGTGCTCACTGACCTCCCAACAGGCTCCTAAACAAACAGAAACCAAAGTGCTGATCATGGCAATGCAGCCATGGAATGATTCAGTAGCAAACTCTGCACGTTCAAGGATCAGCAGCCAGGCAAAACATCATAATGAGTTTTAACTTGCGTTTGCTGAGGGCCAAGAGCACACAGTTATTTGCTGTAACTCAGCAGATCCTCAGTATCTCAAGAAGCTGCAAGATGTGTCCAAGTATTCACATTTGCTATGGATGAATAGAGGGCAGGTACCCATAAACACTTGCAGCTCCCCAAATGGGAGTTCACCTTACTCTGGATGGGTCAAACACACTGGTTATCTTCTCATTGTTGCTTAGAACAGCCCTAAGGACAGGCTCCAAACCAGATCAGCTGCTTCTCCATAGCCCTTGTCTGCAGAGGTGTCCATGAGGGCACCAGCAGCTGTTTTGGGTGAAGAAGGGGCAGGTATCTGCTCTATGGCTGGGCCTGGCATATTGTGCACTTGCAAATCAGAGCATTATCCTGTCTGTTTTCTGGGTGATAGAGTCAGGCAAAGTCAACACTGCTCAGAGGGTCTCTGTGCATCTTCCATTTACAACAGGGTAGAGACTTGAAGAGGCAGGACAACACATCAGGCAAGGATTTGTTAAAAATAACCAAAAAATACAAAAGCAGAAGTGTGACTTCTTTGTGTATTTTTGTTGTCCTGTGATCATCCTGAAATAGGATGTGTGATTCAGAAGCAATCCCAAAGCCACAGTCACACTCCTGACACCTCCCTACCAACCTGCTCACAGCAGCCACAAGACCCCACTGCCCAAAGGGCTGTTCAATTGTCCTGGCTCTGATTTTAAACAACCCTGGGCTGTACTTGCTGTAATGAGTATGATCGAGACTAAACACATGGGATATAAATAATCTAAAGGCAAGTTATACTCACAGCCTAATCCAGTTACAGCTTTAATTTGCACATTTCCTCTTTGAAAGCAGCCCTTTTATCTTCTATATAGAGCTGAACCTCTCCCAGATGCTATTTGCAAGCCAGGAGAGGTGCTTTGCATCAGAGCCAAGGCAACAGAGACCTGCAGGAGCATTTCTGACCTACCCACCATGCTCTCCATGTGAGGTGCAGGACAGAGTCCTTCTATCAGCTCTGTTCATCAACAGTTCCTCAGCTTCCCCTGCTTTCCAGTCAGCTCTGGGTCCAGATGGGAGAAAAACTCCAAAATTTTGCAACAGCCCTTAGCTGAACTTCCCACTCAGCTACTTATTGCAAGCAGTTATAGGACAAAACAGGAGCAGCTACAAAGAGCTATTTGGTACTAAAGTAGCACTTGTGGCTCTAATTTATAAAATCTGTTCCTCGTTTGCATCTCCAGCACCTGTTTATAAAGCAGAACAGGCTATCAGCTGCTCTCTTTTTCTAGTCCCTCCTTCAGTTCTCTGCTCATTTCCAGGTCAGTGGTGTGGCTGGAGGTGTGCTTGTGGAGCTCTCTTGGGGCAGAGCAGCAGTTTTCTATCTCTGTACAGCAGGAAAGAGGTATGTGTATGGAGATGGCTTGTGAGCCATTCTGAATCTGGGCTTAAAAAAATCCCCACTTCTTAAAAAGCATCAAGAAAAGTACTCTAGCACAGCTCTGTATTGTTTGGTCATCCCAGGAAGAAGATGTGGTTATTCCAGTTTCCATGGATAGCTCTGCTATCAAGTTATTGCTTCTTCGATGTTATTTTGTATGCTCCTGTAGAAGCTAATGTCACTCTAGCAATCACAGGCACCCAGCCCCTGTGAGGACGTGCTGTTGGGGCTGTGGTAGCCTGGGCACACACTCTTGGGCTTTTGTCTTTGTTTATAGATCTTGTATTTGTCAAACAGCAAAGTATCACAGAAGCATGCTACTTAAAGAGACTTTGTAGATGAGGTCTGCCAGCTGCAGACAATGACTGAGGGAGAGCACAACATATAACTTGCCTTCATCAAAATATTTATTATTTACTATTCCAGTATTTCCTGCTGTTTTGGGATGTTATGACTGAAAAGTTTCATTAACAACTCTTTCATGAGATTGTTTTGTTCTCTAAGAAATCTCCTATGCATAAAAGCAAATAAAACATGAGGATTATCTGCTGGAGACCTGGTTTGGCCTTTGAAACATTTAAAACAAGTCCAGAGCAAAGCTGTTTGTATAATCTTAACTGGTTACACTGTTCTGAGGGCCCAGGTGCCACCTGAGCTGGTTCTTTGCAGCTCTGTCTTTACTCCACTCCTACCCATGAGATAGGGTCTACCTGCCACCACCTTCCCACCCATGGGAGGAAGCCTGAACTTATGTGTTCTTATCCATGGCAATCAGGGCTTTAATCCCCAGGTGAAGCTATTTTTGTGTATTTGGTGGGGTGACACAAGCTTACAGCAATGAGTAGGGGTGTTACCCAGGACAACAGGGCCAGGCTTGTCAGCAGCAAAGCCAGGAGAAATGCCAGTGTTTGCTGGTGACGCCTTTAGAGCTGTGGACTGGGGTCAGGAATTGCTGCAAAAGACAATTCAGACACCACAGGTCCTGCTGCTCCATCTGCGTGGCCTCTGAGGCACAGCTTACATCAGAGGAAAGTGTTGTCTCATGTCAGAGCTCCTCTGTTCAGAACAAGCTTGGACTGAGCAGTGCTTTACAGCTCACGATGTTCTTTCCTGGTGGCAGGATTAACAATTGCCATTACCCATGGAAAAGAATTTTTTACCAACTAAGGAGAAGCTTGTACTTTCCTGTGCAGAGAAATGGAAGGATTTCATATTCACAACTGGAAAAAAAGCAAAACAAAAACCTGGAAGTGGCAGTTTTGTCAAGGAACCATAAGCCTGGCTTGGCAAGAAAGTTCAGCAACAAAATTTGAATCTCAGACTCCTATGCTAAGATGACGTTTAGCAAGTCTATTGTTTAGAATAATTACTTTAGCTTCCTTTTTGAGACCAAGTGCCAGCCAAGACTGGGGAAAAGGGTTTTGTAAGAAAAGTAACAGGATAATTCAGTCATGGCCTCCTAGCAAAACATGTTTGTGTGTACTCAATAGAGGCAAGTCATTTTCTGGATCAGTATTTGGACTAGATTAAATTATTCACTGTTTAGCCAAGAAATGGGACAAATCCACTAAGAATTGTTATTTATTTGGAAATTGGTATTGGTTATTATAAATCAGCTTCACCTGGCCCTGATTCAGTTTAACATTTAGCCTCTGGGCTTTTTTATTTATTCTCCTGAATTCCTTAAACCCATTCAGTTCCAGCTCTTTGCTTCTAAGGCCTGACCTGGTGTACCTTTCTCCACCAGCCAACTGTGAGTATTGCTCGATAGCAGGAGCAGGAGGTCAGGACACTAGTGGTGGCAGGTGTTGCTGTGAGACACACTGATTCTGAGGAAAATATTCTGAGCTACTCAGTTCTGATCATTAAAGTCCCTCAAACTATTATATCAGAGTATCCATGAGGATGTTGGCATACTTCTCTGGTTAGGAGTGTTTGCCACAGGATATTAACTCTTTCCTACTCAGCTTCTGTAGAATATGTCAGCTAAAAATTATTCTGTCATTTGCAGCAGCAGAAAAATTTTAAGTGTAGTTAATACAGCACCTAAAACCATACATGTTATAGAGATGCACATGGCATGGCCAAAATCTTCAAGGGACTGTACACAGATGGAACTGCCTCCCTGGAGGAGCTGCTAGTCTGGAATTAAAGCAATGGTATTTATTTGGTCTTGCCCTGAAGCAAGTGGCATGGGGGAAGGGAGCACACTGTCTAATCCCAAGTGATTAGTTGCCTGGGTTTGATGTGACGTTGTCCTTAAACTTGTTCAGGACATGGATTTCAGAAAGAACATGCTGTCTAGAGAACTACACTGAGCCTGCTTTATTCTGTGGTGATCACGAGGCAGAGCAGCAAACCCAAATGGCTCTGCCTCCTGAAACCTCAAACATGGTGACCCACGTGTGTTGGGAAACCAGAGCTTTGTATGGTGGTAGGAGGCTGTGCTGCAGTTTGCACAGAGATAATGGGTAGAGTTAGGAAAGTTAGAGTTTCTCTCCCACAGGAATTTGACATTTCAACCTTTCCAGTCTTTCTGTTTAGAGGAAGACTTACTGGCTTTAAACAAAGCTTCCACACTAATGATACCTTTAATATTGTGCATCTCCGTTCATGCAGGGTTTCCTCATCATTCATGCCACGTTGCCTTCTTTCAAGCCTAACTATTCACTTAACTGCAGACTGTGGGACTCTGAGGGTGACTCTGAGCACCACCCGATTGATTAGACATCATCTTCCTTGTGGCAAAGGACCTTGTAGCTCCATGGGTCCCAGATGCCATTTGCAAGCCAGGAGAGGTGCTTTGCATCGGAGCCAAGGCAACACAGAGCCCTGCAACTTGTGCATTATTTTCTGCCCCTGGTGCTACAGGAACTGAAACCACTCTGGCAGACCTGGCTGCTGCCCAGCTTCCTTCCATTGATTAGATGAAACAAATAAACTCATGCAACTGCTGTAACAAGGTATCTGAAGGCACACTGGGCTGCCAAGCAATTAGTGTCCAAACCATGCCTAATTAGTCCCTTGGGTACATCTTAATACAGAACAAAGGAGAAGATGTCTTTGTCTGGGTATTATATTGGGAGTGTGCAATTCTGATCTGATTTGGGCTGGTGCAAGGCAGGAGGACTAGAGCTGTGAGATGATTTCCAGGACATGTCTGAGGAGGGACCATCTCTTGCCTTTGCTGCAGTGATGACAGTTTTGGCTCATGCTGGCAGGGAAGGGCAGAAGAAAGGCTCTCAGTTTGTAAGCGGTGCAATATAGAGAGCTGCAGGTATTATTCTGGATTAGCTACAAAGGATAAGCTACAGATACAAAGGCAGTTTTGTGTAGACTGTTAGACACACAGTGTGGATCTTGAAGACTTGGATACACAGTAAATTTTACAATATAAGTACCACAAAACACTTGCATGTTGGTTTGGGGAGTAGACATGAGAAATAAATGGTTTGCTTCTAGTAGATAACATAAGAAATTTCTTAGCTAAAATCAGCCAGGCATTCAAAGCTGACTGAATGTTACTGTTAAACTCTAGATCCAAAAATAGACAGAATCTGAATGGAGACCGAAATCCTGCTCAGTAACTGTTGGTAAATCCCAGCAAACCACACTTCTGTGTTGAAAGGAAAACACAGGCATGCATCGGTTGGCTTTGGCAGAGCAGAAACAAATTTGCTTTCTCAAATCTGCTGACATGTTTATCGGGATAACATGAATGAGTGCATTGCACTTGCCAATACAGCACACAGTGGCAGCAGAAGATAGAAAATGATCTGAAAAGAGATGACAAACTATTTGGCTTCACACACAGGGCTGTTTCTTGCCCTTCCTGCACAATGAATTGCACTTCTGAGGAAGATGCGACCTAGCAGCAAAGCTGGCTGCTGACTGTGGGTTTGGGAAAAGAGTGGGAGGAAAAGTTTGGGGGAGAGACTGGTCACTCAAGCCCTGCAGCACTCAGTGCACCCTTCCTGCTGTCCCCATGGCCCTGGACCTCTGCAGAAGCAGAGAAGTTCTTTGACCTTAGTGGGTACTTATTTTGTAAAAGCCTGAAAAATATTTTCATGCCATTTACTTTAAATCTTTAATGTAGAGTCTGGGTTCTGTGTTGCCTGGTTGGAACAGAGAACATGCAGCAAAAGGGACAGGAGCTAATGATGAAAAATACCCTTTGCTTTCAGCTTTCTGCCTGGGAAATAACAAATTTTCTTGGCAAATATCAAGAGAGTATTTGTGACTGAGTTTGCTCTAACGGACATGAACTGCGCTGTGCCTCTTAGGCCTGTTGCACTTTCAGATGATTTCACCACTTTACAATTCAGCTCTTATGATAACATTTAACACACACTTGTTAAACCATTCAGTGCAAAGGCAGCATAAAGCCCAGCGAAGGGTAGCGTTGTGCACAATCTGTTTCTAGATGGTCTCCCTCTTACAAAATATGCAAGCGAACAACACAAAGGGCTGAGATGTTGTAACTTTTTAGGGTAGGGAGTAGAAATTTATTGACGGTGCTAATGCAGTTTAGCAAATTGAGCAAAATAACATGTGGAACTATCTTTTAGTTCTCTTGCATTGTGTGGGTTTTACTTTGTCAGTTGTTTTAAAAAGCAACCAGCAATTTCTGGGAATGCTGAGTTAAAAAAAAAAAGGGAGGGGGAGGAAGGGGAGAAAAAACTTATCAAGCATTTCCATAGCTTAGTAAACATAATTAATCCAACTCAGCAAGACTGAACCAAAGAGAATTCATTGACCCATTGATATTCAGAAACATTTTTGTTTAAATGTGGCTTAAAATGACACAAAAATTGGATCTAGTCCTTAAACCCTGACACATGCAAAGTTCTTACTGTCTGTACATCTGGGCTTTTGGTCAGATCTATTTTAATATCTTTAGAAAATACAAGTGCTAGTAGAAAAGTAGAGAGTCAACAGGGCTTTTGCAGGGCTTAAAGGAATGCAGAGCAAAAACCAGTTTAAAATTAAAGTGCCTGTCCCAAAATATGTTCTTCACATCCCCTTTTACCTGCTCTTCTGCATAGTTGCATGGTTCTTCACAGATCTGCTGCTAGCAGGGTGAAGGGTCTGAATTGTAGAAAATGCAAGTCTTAAATGGCTGTGGGCAGGATCACTGGTCATTTTTGTGCTACCCAAGATGTTGATCCAAGTTTGGGCAGGATGAAATTCATTGCTGCTGTAAAATTGTGCAGCACCTCCAAGCAGGTTCTTCCTCAGCCCATTTGACTCTGACATACAGGTCATGTTAATGCCTATAATTTGCTGAATATTCTTTTAAAGATTTTCCTAAACCAGAGTTACAGCTTACAATTCCCAGAAGCTATCTGGAAGGAGAGGACAGACAGGCACAGACAATAGCAGCTGTTGCAAGGGAGACCTGTTATAATGGTACCTGCAGAGACTGATACAATGTGGAAAGGAACTCATAAATTGTGGAATGGTTCTGGGATTTGATTTAATGTATACAAAAGAACCTAAAAAAAGACTGAATATCCCCTATCTTGTCAGGACACTGGTATGTAATAAATAACCCCTATAAAAATGTTTACCTCCTTTATTCGCAGCAATGAGAGCTTCTTGATGAAACACAGCATTTTAATGAAAACATTTCTGGTTCTTCTCAAGAGCTAGGGGGAGGTTCACCTGAACAGCTGAAAATGTATTTTGTCCATCTTTGCCACCAAAATGATCAGTTTTAATATTTGAATGAAATCCAGGATTCCCTTTCCTGGTTCTAACTGTCATCTGTAAGGATTTTATATGCAGAGGATGGCTGCTTTCTAGCTGCTCCTAGAGACCCACATGAGGACATTCAAGGATAAATACTGTTTCGTTGGCAGTTTATTGCAAATTATCAAGGTCTGGGATACAATAACTTCCTACAGCCTTTTCATCACGCAGCTGGCTGTCTCCAATGGAAACATCTTTAGGAATCATGAATGATTGTGAGCTGGTTTTTAGCAGCTCAGGCTCTTTCTCAGCTCTGCCTCCCTCCAGCTTTCTGTGGTGGTTGAAATTTGCCAATGTGCATGGCTTAGCAGAGCAGGATGCCAGCAGCTGAGATAACAGAGGATCTGCCCCTGGCCCCAAGGTAGCCAAAGTCCTCAGCAGCCCAGATGAGCAGGAAACTATCCAGCTATAAATCAGCAACCAGGCAAATATCCCAAAGATTTCTGGTTAGATGGAGTGAGTGCTGGACTGGAGACTTCTGCAAGGGTTTCCTGTACATGGATCCAGAATGGAGATGGGCTCTGACAGCTCCAGCACAGTAAAACCCTCTGTGGCAGTGGCAGAGCTGGTGGAGTATGGTCCTGCCAAGTTCAGGATGGGTTGCAGCCATGGGCACTTTTATGCTATGAGCTTGATTCTGCCTTTCAAGCACTGTGCTGGAGCAGGGACTGCACTCTGCCCAGGACCAAGGAGCTGCTGCATAGCAGCGAAAGAGGTCAAGGTCTTCGCAACACACGTGGGGATGGATCAAGAGCAAAGGAGAAGGTGGGGCAATAGTTAAAGGAGAATTGTGTCCAGCAGCTGCATGCATGGTGGTCTGTGTGCATGCCATGGTCTGGGCAGAGCTCCTTTCTAACATGGACTGTGGTGGGACAGCTCAGAGAGAGGGAAAAGCTGGCTTCTGCATGGCTGCCTGGAGAAATCCTGCCTACCCCCCCAGTATACCAGTTAGTTCTCATTTCATGACATTTGGAATATTGTTTTCCAGGCCAGCCCTAGTAAGAGAGCATCTCAGCAGCGAACCAGCTTGTAATTTGGAACGGATATAGAAATGCACTTTAAATACATAGGATCTGTACCACCTAGCCTATTTTCAAACAAAGACAACCACACATAGGAAGATGTGACTGGGGGCTCTAATTAGAAGATAAAACCTTGCATTAAAACTAGGTGTTGGGTGGAAATTGCTACATTTTCACATTCTGTTTGTGGCTATATTCCGTTATCGCCCTGCTTTAAAAGTGCTGCAATTATGGTCTATTTTAATGAACGCTGCTGGAGCTGATATAAATACATCATCAGAACATCTTGTATGCGGTACACAAAAGTCCCTTTTCCTTCCACAAGTGCTTTGGTGTTCATTTGCATCATAGATTTGTGACCAGGCACATTTAACAGCATGAATCAAAGTGCTTCCAAATGCAATGTTAGATCCATTGGACCCAAAGAGGCTGTGCATGCCTGTCAGTAAGTCCAAGTCATGTCCAGAATCAGACCCGTACCTGGGGCTCTTGGTGTGTTTCTGGATTGCTGTAGAAACATAACAACCCAAAATACTTTTTTCTTTTTCTTTTTCTTTTTTTTTTTTTTCCCCAGTGGGGTTGCTTAGCAGGAATTGCAGCCATGAGCTGCAGCAAGGATAATGCTGGTCATCCAAGTGCCTGGGCAGCTCCTGGGATCCCCTGCCTGAGGAGACCCTTGGAACAAGGGTGTCTTTGGTGCTTGGTAACACTC
The DNA here is from genome assembly GCF_000700745.2 of Antrostomus carolinensis. Lineage (NCBI taxonomy): Eukaryota > Metazoa > Chordata > Aves > Caprimulgiformes > Caprimulgidae > Antrostomus > Antrostomus carolinensis. The sequence continues at coordinate 38,443 of NW_010289291.1, forward strand.
AGACACACCCTCCAGCTTTTCATGGCTGTGGTGGGGTGCAAAATGCCTCTGTCTCACCAGCTTCCTTCCCACTGCCAGGGTTTCCTGGCTTTGGAGGAGGTGATCAGGGAGCACAGAAACGCAACAGAGGCGAGCTTTGTGCCAGCAACTGGAGGGTCTCCCCCCTAGCAAAAGAGATCTCCACAGTTCCCATAGGGCTTTGTCTTCTATTTGCTTCCTCTTGCAGTCTTCTCCATCTTTCCCAACACTTCCCAGCTATTTGACACTGACATCCAAGCAGGGCACTTTCCTGTTGATCCTTTCCCTTTTCATCACTATCAGTAAGGGGAACAAATGTACATTTTTCTCTTCATGTAAAGCTAGTGAACTCTTAAAAGGCTGGGTTTTTTTTCTCCAGGAACCAAGATCCCTGAGGAATCTGCCTCCCCTGCGTCATTCTTGTGTTGAGGTAAAACTAGTTAAATTTTTTGAAGATGACAGCACTTTCTCAGTAAAAGGAGTGAGTTCTGGATGATTTATAGGCTTATGAAAAAAAAACAAAACCACCACCAACAACTAAATCAGTCTGGTTCTAGTCTCTGGCTGTTTGGGTTGTGTTCTCTTTTCATTGCACACAAGCAACTTCCATCACCACTAATATGCAAATCAAAATATTTGATCTCAGTCATTCCTACAGAGAGAAAACCCTCACCCATGGCACGCATCCTACAGCCAAGGCTTGTTGCATGTCAGACCATATTTTCTTCCCTAGCGTGAACCCATGCAAGCTAAGAAAATCCACAGGTTCTTGTGTATCCATAGTTATTAGAGAAGACCCAGACCTCTAAGGATGTTTCAGCTCGGTCCTTCCTCAGGTGAGGTTTTTCACAAGTTATTTTCCATAACACAGAAGTGTTATAGCTACAAAACTGTAGTGATAGAAACTGGGACTCAACCATTGAGAGCTGTTTAGTCTGTTGTTAATATATAGCGGGCAGCTTGCAGACACTGAAACTGCAGCTAGATTCCTGTCTTTACCCAGGGATTTTCTGCATACCAAAATTAACTGTGGTCAACAAAGAAACCTTGGATTGGTTGACAGTGAAATCCTTTAAGCAAATGCACAGATGAATCATTGTGCCGGGTCTAGGGTAGGGGAAAATCTGAATTTAGGATATGTGATCTCAGCAGGCCCAGAGGATGTGTGAAACCTGGAGCTCCTGCAGATACCTCCTTGGCCAGGCCAACTTAGTGTGGTACAAAAGTGGCCAATATTAAATATTGCTGTCTCGACTGGTAATATTACGTGGTTGTGTTCCCCAGCAGACCTGCACTCCGCGGTATGACATAGAAGAGATGTGAGGTCCCTGCATGGTGGTGGGAGCGCTGTTTGGTGAGTGAAGCTCTCGGTGCTCTGACAGAGCAGCCATGGGTGGGTTTTTGCATGAAAAATTAAAAAATTGAAGGGCTGTTCATCTTATATCAGTAGCCTTCCTCATATCCCATTGGTAAGAACTTATTCAGCTACAGTGCATTTGAGAATGGGATGTTAGGACTGGGAATTTTCCATTTTTAGGCTTTGAGAAGGGCTCTTAATAGGGCTGGGAGAACTGTGCTGAAAGAGGCAACTGCAAAGTTGCTCAGCAAAATACAGGCTGGGAAGGGACTTCTGCCTATATGTGCTCCTGGGGGGACACAGGACAGTGGGGAGAGGAAAGACATTTTATCAGAGAATAAGGCTGACTCAAGAATAGGCAGAGATGACCAAAACCTTGTTTAGGCTGGAAAACTGAAGTTAGGCAGGGTCTTCAGAGCAGGAGATGCTGGATGTCCCCAGCAGAAATGGAGGGAGAGCCTGCCTGCCCCAGGTGAGTGCCCGTGGGTTGCCAAACCTCTTGGCTCTGGCAGCCCCTTATTTCTCCAATGACAGTCACTGGAAGGACAAAGTATGTGCAGAGCTTCACCTGTCCCTGGCATTGCTAGTAACACAGTAGGCACCATGAGGTTTATGAATGCTCCCAGCAAGAATGACAAAAAGCTCTGCTCCTGGAGCATCTAGGAGCTGGAGCAGTTACCAGCTGCAAATAAACTCGCAGACAACATAAAGCAGCCTCCCCCTCTCCTCAGCAGTTGGCTTTGCTTCCCACCGCAGCCTGGGTTCCCCTTGGGGGTCCTGCCAGTCACCACACTCGGTCTTCACCCCACAGCCAGGGGCTGGGACATCCTCAGCCTCCAGGGATGGGTGGCCAGAGAGAACAGGGCCATTGCTCGTCTGAGGGCACAAGGTGGGGAACTTGCACCCTGTCATCTTCCTCCTGGAGCTCAGCAAGAGGAGGGTTAATAGTTGCAGCCTGGTGTAATTTAGAGATGAACATCCTCTTCTCCAGTCTTGACCTACAGAAAGAGCAAATCTTATGTTTCTCAGGCATATGTGCCTCTGACTTAAAAACATGATGTTAAAAAAAAAAAAAAATTAAGAGGATCCTTGTCTTTTTGGCATCTGACGCCCAAGCTTTTAAGTTACTCTTGGGTCACAGTCTTCCCCGAACAGCCACAGCATTGCAAATTGACTTTTTAATACAGGCAAGCTGAGATTTTCACCTCCTGACCTGCCTCCAGGAGCCAGGGTTTTAACTGCACCATTAAACATCACAGGACTTTCAGTAAAATCATGAAAGCTGGCAGCAGTCCTGAAATAGCTAGGAAAGATCTGCTTTAGGACACAGTTTACTACTGAATCCTAAACCCCTCATCTTGAGTGGGTAAAGCCCAAATTTGAATTTTCTATTCCTTTTGCCTCCACATTTTAGCACTTTGTTACGTTGCCTAGAAAAGTGGTCAGAGTTTATCCAGCTGAACAGTGGGAATAAGATCTCAGTGAATGAAACCTGCAATGGGGAAAAATAACTCTCTGTCTTGCAAATGGATGTTAAGGGCCTGTTAGTCGAGCTCTGGGAGAGACTATCCCTTTTCCAGGGTACAAAGTGGAGCCAAGTCTCTGCACCTAACGTGGGGTGCGGGTTCCTGACAAAGCTAACACCGGCTTGGAGCAGGGCTAGCCCTGAAAACAGGGCACCCTGCTCATTGCAATGCCTTAACTGGAGGGGCTGGGATTGCCTGGTGCTGTCTGGAGTGATGCTGTTAGCTTTTGTGGTTCTCTAGGAAATTGTGGTAAATCTTTCAGGCTTGTAACATTTCCCTAAATCCCTTTCTCACCTAGTGCTGTGCTGGGGTTGTATGTTGGTTTGCTCAGAAACGAGATGAGATTTCTGGAAATAAGTTAGTTGATAAAGTACCATTCAACCTCCCACAGACTGTTTCCCCCTCCAGGTTGTTTTGCTGTCTGGGGTCCAGTTTGGGACACCCCTTACACTTCACCCCAGGGGTTTGCCTGTCTCTTCTCAGCTTATTGTGACTCTCTTTTCTGCTGGGTTGCTACCTGGCAAATGTTCTGCCTGTAGGTCAGTATATCCCAACCCCTGATGGAACCACAGTGCCCAAGATGCTGTTTGGATGTCAGGTTTCTGTTTAAATATTTTGCTTGTGGTTTCTGGCTATCTGAATCCCTCCAAGGACCCCTAAAAACTAACAACAACTGCTGCTGACAGCAGGCTCCACCAAACATTTTCCCCTGCACCTTTGAGTCTGGGCAGCAAGTTCATGCCCTACCTGACTCTGTTTCGCAGCCAGTCTAACAAATGCTGGCACAAGGACCCTTGTGCAATGCAGGAGAGACTGTCAGCCCACGTGTGATGCCTTGGCTGCTGCTTTGTTACCAGGATGGATTTGACTGATAAGTCTGCCCCAAACCACACATTTTTATTCTTGAGACCCTTACTGCCATGCTGCTCCTGGGGCACCACTTTGGGACCCTGCCCTCTGCTAGCTTGGCAATATGCATGCCCCAAAATACTGGAGAGTAACCTGATGCACATCTGCTGCTGCTCATACAACACTAAAATCGTCAAGAACTGACAAACAAGGAAATTTGCAGGGAAAGCTGGCCTTCTACACTCTGTTAAGCTCATTAAAGGTAGCTTGTAGCATCAAACCAGACATCCCATGAACAGCTAAGAAAATACCAAACGTCAGCGCTAGTCCTTAGATGGGAAAGTCGGACCCTTGGGTTTGTCCCCTTGCAGCCAGCCTTCCAGGTGTCCTCTCTACCACTGATACACGTTGTGAGACCAGCTTCTGCAGAAAACGTTCCCTGGGAAGTTGTTTCATTAAACCAGTATAAATGTGTCTTACCATTTCTTACTCCAAGTGGTTATTCTGGGTTAAAAAGCAACTGGAATGTTAGGAATTATTAGGAGAGGAACAGAAAACAAAGCAACGCCTGCCTACAAATCCATCTCAAATATCATGTCTGCTTCAGCCCTGCTGTCTCAGGAAGATGTAGCAGAGCTAGAAAAGGTACAAAGGTGACCAGAGGGATGGATCAGCTTCCAGGCACTGGACAAGCAGATACACAGAGGCTCTTCTAGAAATGTGAGCAAGGGAGAACACAGCACAGGTCTAGAAAATGCAAAGGGTGTAAAGGAATGAATATTCACTTGTAATACCAGCCTTTGGAGGCACAGACAAATAGAGAGAAAGCAAAAACAATAGTGAAACAAAACCCCACCACATGCTGTTAAACACAGTGATACAAGTGGGTTCAGTGCAGCGACCGACCAGGGCCACACGTGTGTGCTGGTGTCCCCCCTCCCCTGGGATACATGACAGGGACTCTCTTCTGACCCTGTACAGTTGCTCCTACATTTTTAAACCTCTCAGACACCATCAGAGGTGTTATTCTGGAGATGGTTTTGACTGGCCTGAAATAGAGTAAAAATGTTTTCCAGGTTGCAAAGCTGCCCCTTTCCAGTGGCCCCAGCCTGAGAGCAGCCGTCACGGTGGGGGTTGCTGCCACCTTCCGGGTAGGGGACCGCCAGACCGCCTGTGTGGCACCAGACACTGTCATTGGAACACCCCCAAACCATCAGAACAGCCCAACTGGACAAACACACCTCCCCAGCAATGGCTAAAGAATCAGGCTGAGCTGCGGCACACCAACACCCTCCCAAAGAGCAGCCGGGCTCTGCGCAGCAGCTCACCCTGCGCATGACAGCAGGGATAATTTTAGAGATAATTATTCTGTGGTTTTAGTATTGTGGCAGAAAGGGGTATTTTATGCCTATTGGAGTCAACTCTGTGTCCTCTCCCAGTGTGTTTTCAGCACGATGGTTATTCTTTTTTGCTACTTAAAAATTCAGCGCCCTTCTGTGCAAAGCCTGTTTTGTCTCTTGCTGCATGCAAAGTCACCCAGCCCTGAGAGGGGAATCAGGCTAGAAAAAAAGTGTAATTTTTCTCATTAAGCTTGCAATTTAATTTAAGAAGTACTTAAAAAAAATGTAAGGTACATTTTTTTTGTATTTTTGTATTAAAAACATGTATTTGGAGAATAGTATCAGGACGTGCTCTGAACACCGAGGGGATGCTGCACACTCAGCTGTTCTTTCACGACTGAACGGCTCCATCCCTTTGCAACCTGATTTAAGAAGTGACCAGTTTTCTTAGCGAGTTTAACATTTTCTGTCAATAGTTATAGTGAAGGCGCAACTGGAACCAGGGATATTGCCATTTGTGACAGTGTTTCTTGTTCATCTTCCATGACATCCTGATTATTGGCATGAAGGGGTCATGTCTTCTCCTGAGTTCATTAACCTAGAAAGCAGTTTGCATTTGTTTTGCTTTGGACACACTCAGAGCCAGGTCTGCTCTGATAGTTTTGCTGATAAAAAAAGATATTGCAATGAAGATTTTACAAAATATCTACTGGAAACCGCTGCTTGGGCTGTGCTTTGGAGCCAGCTTTGCGAGCAGCAAACTGCCTGTATGGCCAGGCTAGTGCCCCACTGCCTGTGGGTGGGCACCCACAGGGACCCCAAAGCACTGAGGCAGCAGCCCATGCAGCCGTGTGTGCTGTGCCCTGCAGTGCCATGCTCAGAGGCTGAACTTGCACCAAAAGCCTGTTGAAGGAAGGGAAATAATCAGATGTGACATTTGACAAGTTAGGTTTTTATTCAGTGCATTGGACTCATACATCACCACTTTGTCAACTAACAACATTTCACACATTCCTACAAAACCAAGGCCGAGTCCAGTCTCTTGTTAAAGACGCTCAGTGTAAAATGTAAAGCAACCTATCAAATATTTCCTTTAATAAGTACAGCTTAGAGCCCAGTAACAGGCTGTGTCCAGCACGTTCAGTACTGGCTTGCAGCAATGGGTGGAGAATGGATCAGTGACTCCTGGTTGGTGCAGGGCTTCGTTAACAAATGTCTAGACCCAGCTCATTAACATCTCAGCCAATGTTCATCAGACCACTGTAGAGCCTGGCTTCCCTCCTGCAGCTGCTAGTTCCACCAGGCTGGTGCTCTGAGCGTGGATGGAGCTGCACCTACGAAATCCCTAATACAGAACTACTGCAGCACTGGAAAACCTGGTTTGGGCTGGGGCAGACTGGCTGTGCTCTGCCTCTAACACTCCAGTGGCACAGCACAGCTCACCCTGTCCCTGCAACCAGGCTGGCAGCAGCAGTCAGAACAGCACAGCAAACCAAAGAGAAATGCAAGGTGCTCAGGCCTGACTATGGGGGCAGAGCAAAACGTTTTCAGGATGGAGAGGCCTTACACTGCAAACCTCCAGGCAGGGATGTCTGCACGCACAACAAACTGAGCAACTAGGTGGATGCTGGAGAATGCAGGCAGCTGGAGCATCCCCACTGGTGCCACTCCTGGGGCATATCCCTCAGCCCCACACATGCTCCACCCCCTGCTCTGTCTCCAATGTGAGCAGGCACAGTGTCCTCAACTGTCACCCATGGGACAAGGCAGGGAAGGCTCCACAGGAATGGCTTGGAGCTGGCCCATCCTCCCTCTTGCAGGAGCCACCCCAGGCAGCACAGGGTGCCCTGGCAGGGGGACAGGACTGTGCCAGCCCTGTGGCTCCCCAGCACAGCACTCCCAGCAAATCCATCTCCACTCATCCCTCTCCAGCACCCCACTCATGTCCCACCTGCCCTGTGCTCTGGCCCCGACTCTTCTCCTGCCTTGTCCCTGCCCTCAATCGCTCATTCACTCTGCGTGTAAGGAAGGAGACGGCACATTGCCATATTATCTATCTCAGAGGAAATCTACCAAGTTTTATTGAGCTGGCCATTACGGGGCCTGGACTGTTACGGGCAGTCCCTGCGACGAGCATGTGGTGCTAAGGCATGGTGACCGTCCGGTTGGCGCTCCTGGCTGCTGTAAAGCGCCTCTTATTCCTCAGACCAGAGAACCTCTCATCCAGCGTCAGGCTGGTCTGCAGGGGAAAGGGAGAGCAAGTCAGTCCCACATCTCTTGGCGAAGCACGACCAAACTTGTAGCAGGGTATTGATTAGAGCCCATCATTCAGGACGGTGCTTCACAGCCAGTTAGTCAATTAAACCACTCAGCACACGGAGACAAGAAGCTCAACAGACTGTGTGTGGTTGGAAAACCTCCAAGCAGCACCCAGCCCCAAGACACCAGGTGTCCTTGGCAAGAACAGGAGCAAGCAGATGGCATTTGAGTACAAGACATCAAGTAAAACCAAACTGTCCAGACACAAAACACTGGCAATGAAGAAGGTGGAGCAGGATTTCTGACCTGCCCCGAGGCTCTTAGACCACACTTCAGCATAAAACGTGGCACTGAGAAGATCACCAAAGCAAAGGAAGAGCAAAGCCCAGAAGTGCTGTGTGTCTCTGAGGAGTGGGAAGCACCAACAGTGAAACGGTCTCCCTTGGCCAGGACTGCTCACAAGGAGCATCTCCCTGCGCTGAGCAAGCACATAGATAGGCCAAGAGGGGCGAAAAGAGTGGGGAAAATTGGGCTGAATCTGTAGTTGCTGAACAGTCTTCTCGGGTGCCTTCATTTTTGTGAGCAACCTCGCCAACACGGCTACAGGACTTTCCTCACAGGTTATGCTAGATAAACCCAGCTGGCAGCCCCAAAAACCTGAGCGTGATGTTAACATCTTAGCGGCAGGGCTGCTGCAGGGTGCAAGGTGCTGCCTGTCCCGTCGACAATCCTCTACCTGGTTGGCCATCGCACGGAAGTTGAATCTCAGCAGTACCCCCCTGGGCTGGGGCTTGGTGGCCCGTGGTGGGGGCCTCTGGCTTCGCAGGAACGGGCGCTTGGATCTGGGCCTGGGAAAAGGACAGATCTGCAGTCACTCGGGATGCTAAAAGCTCCCACCCTATCGCCTGCAAACCAGCAGGGTGTAAAGGAGACACCCACACGCCCCATACGTCCCACTGCAGGTCTCACGGCAGCTGGGGTGAGTCTAAAAGGTGCCAGGAGAGCTGGAGTGCAGGCAGAGTTCCAGCACTGGGGACTGTGTCATGTCAAGGCTATCATGGGGTGCTCTCTGCACCCAGGACGTGCCAATTGCCCTCCCCCACCCTTCTTTCCACCCCTAGCTGGGTGCCAGGTCCTGCAGCTGCCCCCTTCCATCCTCTGTGCTCCTCTTACACCGTGAGGATGCTGTGTCCCTTCTGGGCACAATGCATTTCCCTCGTGACACCCCACAGTGAGCACAACCATCCTGCCACCTCCCGTGCACTGCCAGCACTTCCATTTCTCCTGGCTCTGGATAACAAATGAGCCACACAGTAATTACCATCTCCTTTCAGATATGCCAGGAAGGGAACGAGACATCATTTACTAACCATTTTGGGTCTGAACCATTCATTGCACACTCATTATAAAAGAAGTGAAGCTGCAATAATGCTAAAGGGATTTGCAATGGCTTTTGTAGGGCTCCCATCCTAACAAATCACCTCATTTACTTACGTGCCGGCCTGGCCCGCCTGGGGATTAGCCACAGAAACCGTCAGAACTGCTCCGGGGCTGGGTTTCACTTGCCACCTGCCGAGACAGGGAGATGTATCCAGCTTCGATTCGAGCGTGAAAGAGCACGTCGTGTTTGCGGCGTGCCTTTGTTCACCAGTTACCTTCTCATCCTTCGTGGTTTCCCTTCTGCGTTAGCATCCATCTGCTGTGAAATATATTTAAAAAAAAAAATACTTAAAGGCTTAGCTCTCAGAAACAATGATTCCTTTCCCAGTATTTCATTTGGTGTATCTGAATAGCTCATTCCTTGTATGTTTTCAAGAAAGTTGCTAATCTTGGGTTTCCTGCTGGCACAACGATCTGTATGGGGTGGCTTTACTTTGCCCTGCTTGTGCTGCTGTATAAGCTGCAAGGTACCTGCCCAGGTTTTATTTTCCAGCTGGCAGAATATTAAGCTGCATTAAAAATTGCCTGGCCTGCAAATACTTTCCTAGGAAAATATTAATTGTTAAAGTCATCCATCTCTCCCAGTTACTTTTGGAAGCAAAGATACAACTGGGAAAAGGCTGCTAAAACTGAAGGCTTGTCACCATCAGCAGGTTGCAGAAAAAATGTCTCGATACTGACCCCTCTTTCAAAGTTGGCTTTGGAGAACCGCTGCTGCATCCTTTTCTGCTGGAAGGCTGGTCCCCTGTTCAGCTGGAAAGGTCTGTAGGCAAAGGAGGAGAGAAAAAAAGGACACAGGTGAATTTGATGCCAGGTCTCTCCTAAGGTTTAATGCTGAAATACCGAACCCAGTGTGGTATTAAAAAGCAGCAGAAGAAGCAAATGAGGCTGTGTGTTATCAAGTTCAGCCCAACAGGTTTTTCTGCCACCAAAGGATTTTAGAGGAACTCATTTTTCTTCTCAAATGAAGCAACAGCTTGTGTTTGTTCTGAACTCTGCTCATTAAAAAAATTTTAAAATCATGGAAGAAAATCATAGAAAATAATCTGGTTAGAAGTGACCTCTGGAGGTCGATCAGTCCCTGCACTGCTCAGAGCAGAGAAAGATGGGATGGCAATGGAGCTTCCTTTCAAGCTTGGAGAACACAAGGACCACAATGAGACAGGAACCAAGACTGTTCCCAGCGCCCAGCAGCCTGCCTTCGTCATGGCTCCTGGGGCACAGCGTCTGCTCCTGTCACCTGCTCCTGTCCCCTCACCACCACACACTCCCTCTCCCTGCCTATCGCTTATGGCTGCAATCTGGATTTCCTCCCTTTATGAAAATAAATGCTATTTCACCCTTCAAAAGTTTTCCTCAAAGTGACAGAGGAAGATTTTAATAAAAATACAAAGGTCACATTTTACATACTTTCTAAAATAAAATGACAGCTCTAATACCTGAATTATTAACTATCAGCACGAGGTTGTTTTATTTCCAGTTGCTTTCCTAACATACCCAGGGGCATTTTTCTCATGTGCCATAGCACATGGCAGTAGCCACTCCCAGCTGGCACAGACCAAGAGCAGAGCCCCAGGAGCTGCACAGGGAATCACTGACAACCAAAAAAAGCCCAGAGTTACCAAAGATTTTACCTTCTCCCCAGGGTGTGGGTGCTGGCAGCAGCTGCTCTGAACCTCTTGGGGCCTGGGGGTGGCCGTCGCCGTCCCTCCGTCTGCCCGCTGCTGCTTTTGGTGAAAGCATCGTTGTTCTTGTTGCCCTGGAAGAGCAGTGAGAGCTCAGCAGTTGCCACCCGCGCCACAATCCGGGTGCAAGAAAAGGGAGCGAGCGCAAGTGACAGCACGCGGCCGTCCTTCCCTCCGCCGGCTGCCGCTGCCTGCCGAGCTGGTGCATTGATTTGGTATTTTCTTTGGCTCTGTCTGGGGGGAAATCCAGGCTGTTCCCACGTGCAGGTGATCGCTGACACTGCAGCGGTTCCCTCGCTGTTCTAAGACGTGTTCAGTGCTACTTGCAACTGCTTCAGAGAGGGCTCAGCCCCACACCGTGCTCTGCATTCCCCAGATTCTCATTCCCAACTGTTTTGCCTTTGCAACTTGCAGTCTTGCAAGAGAACAACCCTGCTCTGCAAGTGCTTTCTTCTTTTTTTTTTTCCTCCTTTGATATTTTCTTGATGGGAAACTCATTCCTTGCTAAATCTGTTAAAACCTGGTCTCTTCCATGGCCTTTCGTATCTATAGCAGGAATATGCCACCTCCCTGGAAGTGTTGAAGGCCAGGCTGGATGAGGCTTTGAGCAACCTGATCTAGTGAGGGGTGTCCCTGCTCATGGCAGGGGGGTTGGAACTAGATGATATTTAAGGTCCCTTCCAACCCAAACCATTCTATAATTCTGTATTTCTACCGAGCAGTGTTGCTGTAGTCTCAACACTTGGACTTAACATACACTGTTGTCAACAATCATCATGTATGCCTTGGTTCCTGGGCATGAAACTACAAGTACCACAAAGAATGTTTAATTCTAATGGTGCAGAAATAAAAAAAAAAAAAAAAAAAAAAAAAAAAAAGCCAAGGGGAAGAAAATTTTCAAATCTTGTACAAGCCAAGCATTACAGCTCTGCTCAGGTTCCTTTTCAGTCATTGACTCTTTCTTGTTTGGACATGTACATTGCCCGGTCCAAGCCCTGAAGCATGAAGCACAACAGAAGACCCCTCAGCAGCGTAGGTTCTCCTGCAGTTACTTACACAAACTGCCACAAACTCCATCCCGTTTATTTCTGTGGGACAACCACCACCACTGTTACCATCCACTAACTGAGATTTGTTTCCACATTCTTCCTACTTGGTTTATTTCTGCAAAATGGAAGCTACCATAGAATTATGCCTCCTAGCAACTGCTTATTACTTTCTGTTAATACCCAGCCACTCTCAACATCTGAGTCATTGCAGTCTTTATTTTCAGGAATAACCACACTCCATGCACCAGCATCCTCAGTTTAGGGCTCTCTTATTTATACCCCCAGGACACAGCCATTAAATGTGCCATCATGTTCACCACTTTGGTGCTTTTTTAAAAGCCTACTGAGCATACATGACCTCCTAATTGAGTGGTTTTCTATCAGCAGAGAAAAAAACAACCCCCTCTCACAGAGGACTTTCTACTCACTTGATTTCCACCTTCTACACCAAGCCAGTTTAATATTAGTGATACTCAGAAGAAAGCCGTAAGATTTACTTTAATGGTGAACCTTCCTTCCCATCTCTTGAGTCTTAAAAATAACTTGAATATCAAATGAAAATATTTGGAATTTTTTTTAAGTGTTTTTGAGCAGAGACAAGACCTAAACATTTAAACTTGAAAAAGGGAAAGCCATGGATTAAAAAAAAATGCATTTTACACCAAAGCACGTAGGCAATGGCTGTCACAGTACTGGGAATCAGTGTCTCTGGGGGGGATACCCACTTGCTAGTGAAAAGTATGACTCTGAACCCAAAGCTACCTGAAGTCAACAACAGCCTGTCCTTTGACTTCACTGGACCTTGGAAAATGCTCTAGGTGGAGGAGAAATAATGGTGAATCTTAACATACCTCCTCTAAATGATAACAGTAAAATGATATGACAGGGAATTTGGTTTTATGGAAATATTTTAAAATCTTTTAAGAACACATCTTTAAAAAAATCTTTTTTATAAAACTCATGGGAACTGATTCAGTAAAATTATGCCTAGTCATAAGCTTACAAAACCAACTGGAAAATTTCTATTTTATATGCATATGTGTCTGTGCTCCCCTATGCATACAAATGCTGTGCACAGGCATATAAAAGACGGTGCCTGTAAATTTTTTATGAAGATTGTTCTTTGGGGTGATCCAGGATCATAAAATCCAGCAGATTTCTACATGACATTTGGGAACAGCTGTACCTTCCTTACCCCCCTACCTCTTGAGCCGATGCCTGGCGATTTAAAGGGCTCACTCCACTTAATGCAGCAGCTGCTCTTCTCCTGGGACCAGGCCCAGTATTCCTGAATTGTCTCCGATTGTACTGTTGTTGTCCAAACCCTCTTCTGAAACGGTTAGGTCCTAGGAAAACAAACTGTTATTTTAGCATCCTTCAAAACTCAATTTATGATTGCAGTTTTGCAAATGGATTACAAGGTTAACTTAATGTGATATAGGAGTATTTATATAAATAGTGATGCAAGAATCACATTAATTTATTCCAGAAAAGTAAATTAATTTTGCAGAATATTAAATAATTTATCTTTCCAAGGTCTCATTAACATTCTTATTATACGTAGGACTGACAAACACACCATTTGATTTGAAAGAATATAGAAGAGAAAAACCTTCCACAATTCTGATTCCTAATAAAGGCAGGAACATTCGCATCAGGAAACCTGTCAATCTGCTGTCAGAGCTCACATTGCTATGAATTAACTGTGAAATGGAAAAAGCCTTTTGATACAGATACACAAGTGACTTGAGCATCTGGAAGTCAACCCCACAATAGCCTGGAAGAGCTCCGAGCACCCACTTGATAAGTGAAGACTGGATCATAATTTTTACATATATATATATAT
>NW_010289292.1:0-5852 GCF_000700745.2 Antrostomus carolinensis
CTCCTTAGTTTCTTAAAACAAAACATAGAAATCCAGTAATTTCCTAGTGAGGTTTATGTGGTTACCTGTTTCAGACTTAACAATGACTTCTATGGTTACCTATTTAAAATTTAACAATTTTACTTTTATATGATTCAATCTTGATTGAATTCTAAGATATCAGAAATTAAGCTGAGTGTGTGATATTTAGTTATTTGTACAACTTCACCTGGGAAAAGCACAGTCCATGTGTTTGTTCTTTGTAATTCCTTTCTGTTCTACTTTACTGCTTAGAAGAAGGAGGCTTACAAAGCTTCACAGCAGCAATCAAATCTTACTCCAATTCAGACTTTCTTTTGGCAACCAGGAGATGGAATCAACATTCCATCAGATCCATCAGGCCATCTCATTAATGTCACTAAAGCAAGCTCAACAAGAGGAGGAACACAAAACCAAAGAAAATTGAACCCCTTAAAAAAAAAAAAAAAAAAAGCTTTTTTCATCAGTTGCCTTCCCTACAGAAGCAGCAACACATAAACTGCACAAGACCCTCATTCAAGCAGTCTTCTGCTCTCCAAAAATATGTATCTGTCCAAGTCATTTTCAGCATCACCTTGCAGTCCAGGGGCACCCAGGTTTGTGCTAAGAGCTCCCACAAAGCAACCCAAGTCTCTCTCCTGCAAACAATCTAAGGGCCCTTGGCCTTTGTGCTGCCCTGCCTCACGCATTCCCAGCTGCATTTTCTGGGCTCTCACACCACACATGGCCCTGCAAGGAGCATTAAGTTGCCAACACCAGAACAAGTCCCAGTACCTGTGGCAGGGACAGACCCCCTGCCCCAGGTGGTGCTCAGCCAGTCTAACCAGTCACTGGTGCACAGGGCACTTACCTGGGAGGCAGGAGGACAGCAGCAGGGTGCTGGAAGAACTGGACTGCTCCGTTGAGGAGGACAAATGAGGGCATGCTGCCAAGCAGTACAAGCAGAACAGGGTTGGTGGCAATGAGAAGTCCCAGCAACAGACCGATGACCATCAGACAAACATGCAAGGATGAAGCAAGTCCCAGGGCAAGCCAGGAAATCTGGCAAGCAAGTAAGGTAGAGGCTGGATGCACCAGGAGAGGCTGATGAGGGTAACTAGTCAATTAGCACCTTCATACCCTGCCAGCTGGCTCTGCTTCTCAGGCTAGTTTGAGTCAAGGATTTTACCACTGGTCCATCAGACACAGTAGACACTTTGGTTTCTGAAATTCAGACTGCATTTCCTCAGTTAAAAGAGTTTTTACTTGTAATAAATATTTTCATCAGGCTTCTGTCTCTCTTACCTCCTGATCTGTTTCTTGCCCTCACCTTTCCTGAAAGCTGAGCATCCTGGCACACAGCAAGGTCTGCCTGATGGCCATCATGAAGTCCTGTGCCCTGCCCAGGGCTGTAGCCCTGATGGTCGTAAACTGCAGTGGGAAAACCTCTGCCATAGCGCTGAGTTCAGGGGACCAGGCAACAAAGCATCCCATGTCTCTTGTCAAGGTCCATCAGCATCTGCTCACTAAATGGGTCTTGGCTAAATGAGACCCAACTCTCAGCCCCATGCTGCTGCAAAAATGCAAAAACCCCACTGTTTCTTGCTCTGAAAATAGACCTGTACCTATTTTGATTGCTGCCTGAGTGAAGGACATTTTAACTGTGCTCATATTTGCAGGGCATTTCACCAGCTGTGCTTCCCCTGCAGTGATTCCTCTTCCCTGGGGTGGCAAAGGACACCTCTGTGGTGTGGAGAAAGTCACTTTGGGTTTTCCCAATTAAAGGTTATTATATTTGGGGGGGGGGATATTTTGGAGACACTTCCTTTCTGGCCATTTCCCTCATAACAGTTTTATTCACAAATGTGTGGGTTGACAGACGCTCATCTGCGTGTGCTGGGGGATTATCACATACCCCCGAGGGCTGAGCTGGCACAGCCCTCCATGTGCTGCCTGCGTCTGGCAGGGCTGCAGCTGGGTCCCTGCGGTGGAGTAAGAGAAGTCTGGTTTGTCTCTGTAGATAAAACAAGGTGGCAAGCTGCTGGGCCACCAGGCAGGCATTTGTTCGTGCAAGTGCTAAGATAGGGTGAGTCCTTCCACCCTTTTCCACAGGTCCCAAATTGTCTTTGTGCATTTACTGGCTGCTCTGGTCACTCGGCCGTTGCTCGTTGGTCCCACCTGTTTGCCAGAGCAATTTACACCACAGCTCTAGGGTTTCAGAGGGGCTGGAAACCAAGTGCCATGGTGCCGCAGTGATGGGGCTGCTACCAGAGCCCCAGAAAGGAGGCTTAGGGTTAGGGGGGCATTTGGAGCCAGTGAGTGCCCGGTGAATGCATCCAAAGCAGCCCCTGAGCTCCCAAACCTGGCCGGGGAGATGCCCGTGAGCCACGCCCTGGGCAGAGCGAGGGCTGGGTGCTGGGGCTGCCGGGGTGGCAGGAAGAAAAGGGAGGTTTTGTCAGCGCCGCACAGAGCGCAGCTTCATCCAGCTGACCCCAGTGGACAAAGAACAAACGGCGGCGGATGCCAAAGAGTCGGTTTTAACTGCCCATGGAGCCTTCCCATTACGGCTGGCACAGCTGAGTAATGCTCGAAAAACCCAAGAGGCAAACAGTGGTAGGGGTTGTTTATCTTTTTATTATAAATTTAGTATGAATGACCAATGGAAAAGTCACAATGGAGTACCAAGAATGTTTTATCAAAATTTTAGCAGCATTTAAACAGTAATAGATTCTCAACCTTCTCTGGGCACCCCTTGCCCTTTGTCTCCCACCCATGAAACAGTAACCTTCACCCAAATGTGCTTTCCAAAGCTGTGCAGGGGATGTAGCTACCCATTTCCCCCTGAGCTGCTGTGAAAAAATCTCATCACTAATGCTGGTTACCACGCAACCTCCATTCACGTAGGGCCAGGTTCCCATCCCCTCCCTGTCAGCAGCACGGCAGGAGGCTGGTGGGCGGGAATCGCCGGGGAGGACACAGCATCTGCTCACATCCTCACCGTGCTCCTCACACCAGCCCCTGCGTGGGTCAGCACTCCCATGGGCGCCCAAACCTTCAACCACAAAACCAGGGCTAAGCCTGTTCCCTACCCGCTGCTGCCCTTCACTTCTGAACGCGGGGGTGCAGTGCACCCCACCGTCCTGCTCCTGTACCTGAGAGTGTGTGGTTGTGGCTGGATGGACAGACAAAGGGGAGACTGACGGTCCATTCTTCTGCTGGAATTGATAGCAGGGCAACTGGGAGCTGAGACTTGAAGGGGAAAGGTAGAAGGTGAGCAGTCAGTGAGATACTTCAACCCACAAAATGAAGTCAGTCTACTGTCAGCTAATGTGGAGAATCGTGGTCTGCCTACTGAGTAACGAGAACTAACTGGTTTGTGTGCTTTTTTTTTTTTTCTTTAAAGTTACACTAAGACATGAACAGTACTATCCCAGCCTCGCTGGCCAGAACTTGGTGAAAACAATGATGAGTTAGAGGTGGGGAAACACGACACACACCCACACATGTAGACAACAACATAATATCGGCAAGCTATTCCCCTGCTTCTTTGGTACTTCCTAAACTTTCTTATCCAAAATATATAAGGGAAATGCACCATTTAAAAGTTACTGTTTGCAAGTATTTACACAGCCATAACCATCACGCTATGATACACAAAGATCAATATGATATGAACAAAGTTATTTTATGAAAAGCACTTCTGCACATTTTATTTTGTTCCAGTATCTTAATAGCTTTAAAAAAATTCATGTGTTATGCAGTCCTGTACCTCGCTTCTTCTTATATCAAATGGACAAGAAACATTTCCTAATCCATACTCTTCTTCAAAAGATTAAAAAATTGCCACCAAAATGATACACTATGTACAAATTTTACTAAATATTAAATTCTAGGCAATTATTTTCACCCCACTGATAATATAACTTAGGTATTGTTACCTACTATATGCATATATATTTCTTTAATATATAAGAAATGGCACCACATCACCATGTCACCAATATGACACATTGTTATGTACAGTAGATAAGAAGTTAGATATGGAAGATGGATCCTCTCCGGCTGGTTCTTTCACAGGAACGCTTCTCCCCTCGGTAGTAGCTCGGCCGTTTCCCCTTTTCCCAGTGGAGAAGGCTCTTCAGATGTAAGGCAGGATCCCATACATCAGCAGCGCCATCACCCCGGCGCTGAACAAGCCTGCCACCGGCACAGTCACAAACCATGCCAGGAAGATGTTGCGGAAGAGGCGCCAGTCCACGGCTTTCTTGGAGCGGATCCAGCCAACGGCCACCACAGAGCCAACCTTGGGAGCACGGGGAAGAGAGAGGGAGACAAGATGTGAGGGGTAGGTCCGAGCACCTGCACCATGCCCACGGCCACACCAATGCCAGTCAGCTGATACCAAGCAATGCTCTGAGATAAAGGAGCCCCTGATGATGATGATGATGGCTCTGTTCTGGTGGGGTAGCAGGAGGGCAACAATTCCAGGGTGCTTTAACCTTTACTTTTAAGTGATCTCCTCTTTTTCATGGGTCTTGGGGTCAGCCAAAGGAGAATAAATACGTTTGTGGATCTTTCTCTGCCTTGCTATCTCCTGGACCAGCTGTGAGTGCAACCAAGGCAGCTTTCCACTCACCTGGTGCCTGACTCGGTGTGTATGGGAGAGGGCAAGCATCCAATGAGTCTGGACAGACCGTGGTCTAAACTATGAAAACACTGGGAAGGTTGTTTTTAAGGCTCTGCTGGAGAGTGTGGCATGGGGCAGGTCGGGTTAGCTAGTATGGTTCCTGTTCCACCTGCCTGTCCTCTTGCTGGTTTGGGATGTCCTGCCTGTTCACCCAGCAGCTGCTGATCCTCTTCAGGTTATGGCTTGGCATACAGAGCTGACTCCAAACAGCACCTATATATTTCAATACTGCGGCTATAAACACGACAGCATCGGCAATGTAAGCAGCTGAGCCCACCCTGTATAGCAGTGGTAGCTTGGCAGGGGGCAGACAGCCAGTGCAAGGTTAGACCCAGTACAACTGCCCCTCATCAAACTCATCAGTGCGAGCCCTCTGAGGAAAACCAGCCCTTCTGGACCAGCCAGCAAAGCAAAGCATCCAGAGCTAAAATCCTCCCTGCGGACATCAGCCTGATGCTATGGGGCATACAAGTGACATGGACACCAAGAGGTCTGGCTTCAGGAGGGGAATGGATAAACCACCAAAATATCCTTTGAAGGCACTGCTACCAGGGCAGCTGGGGGTTGGTCAGTGTTTTTGAAGATAAAACACATTGTGGCATAAGCAAAGCTACAACCTTTTCTCCCTTCAAATATATTTTCAGTTAATAAGCTCAGGTAGAAACCCAGCAT
Source organism: Antrostomus carolinensis (assembly GCF_000700745.2). Classification (NCBI taxonomy): domain Eukaryota; kingdom Metazoa; phylum Chordata; class Aves; order Caprimulgiformes; family Caprimulgidae; genus Antrostomus; species Antrostomus carolinensis. The sequence goes on from NW_010289292.1 coordinate 5,357, forward strand.
ATTATTTTTTAAGAAAGAGCTGGACTGAGAAAAACATTTCTGGTGAAAAATGATGCAAAAACTTCAGACATGCTGCATTTTATTTCTGCCCTGGAAGTGGCCCCCCATGCCATTAGCAAAAATGTGTAAATCTGCAAATCTATTGAAAGCACACAGTAGAGCTTCAAGAAATGTGGAGGAATATCCTGTTTTGAAGGAAAGGAAACTCAAAGACACAGCTGGGCTTGTGCTCCCTGAAATGCCACCCCTGCCTCCTCTTCCCTGCTTGTTTTCTTAATGGGAGTATCAGTCCCTGCCTGTAGATTAGAAGATGGGCAGCTCCCATGTCCGGAGCCAGGAAAATGGTAAATGCTGGGAGAACAGGGAAGCAAGGAGAGATATGACAGGGACATTGAGTCCGCATCTTTTTTTAACACCTATTTAACTTCTAACTACTGCTTAACATTTCTTTCAGGAGAAAAGATTTATTTGTGGGAGATCCTGTAACTCTAGGGAA